>NW_016164980.1:0-29291 GCF_001687245.7 Rhagoletis zephyria | reverse complement strand
AACTACAAATTTGATTCACTAGTCCGCGGTTTCCCTGCAGGGTATGTACGTACGTACGTGCGTGTGTATGTGTATGTATGTAATTATGTACAGCCACTTTTGATATGCATTGAAAAGCACATACATATGTATGGTCTGGAGATACAAATGCAACTACTTGTGTAAAGGCTCAAAACTGCTCTGAGTGGCTATGAATCAAAAAGATGCGCCAGTTTGTAGTCTATTACCTTCCCGACTTTACCATCCGTTCTTCGATCAAAAGAAGTTGAGTGCTTTTGTTGCAAAACAATACCTATTGTTGCAGTCTAATACACTCATTGAAAGCTAATACATAGCATGTATGTATGTATATTTAAAATTATATACCCTGCCGGCGAGTGTGAGATGGAGGACGGACATTTGAAACGAAGCACGTCTGCTCTCAGCTATTTACGTATGCAACTGGGCTTTCCTTCGCAAAACAGTAAAGCAATTTTTTGAAGAACATACTGGCAATTGCGCAAAAATACGACAATGCCATAATTGCGAGTATGGTCAAGTGTGTTTAGACCATAGCCTCGGGTCCTGCTTCGCTTCATCGCAATATTTATTAATAGTTTAGTTAGTTTTAAGTCAAAGCTCTTTTGGCGACCGTGTATAACTCTTAACCGATCGGACAATGATTTAGGACTTTTCAGTGTGATCATGTTACGCAGCTTTTACGCAATATTATAATTTCGAAATGGAAAAATTTTTTTTCGTTTCAGCCTAATATATCTTTTTTTTTTTAACGAGGAGGAAGCATTGAAAGCCTAACCGCATCTGTATGGGATCAAACCCCCACGGTACTGCCGTCAAGTATTTCGCCAATAGGCGTTTTGAGCACTAGACTCAACGTCCGTTATTGTCCTGATGCAATACGTCAGAAGCTGCACCACCCACTGTTAGTATAATGTCGGGAAAGAGCCAACCCCTGTCGGATCTGTACGCTCTCACAAACCGTATTCCTGTCCATTGCATAGAAAGTTCGTTTCTAAGTCTGTTATCGTCTGTTCAAGTGCATCTTTCGTCGCCACATCGCCTTGTGGGTTCACACACTTTCAAGACGTTCGCGTTTACAGCTTGCCTGCGCTCTGTTGCAGAGTTGCTGTATCACTACGGCAGCCATATGCTGTGCCTCGTTCCATACATGGTTACTGTTCAGCGTCAGTGCCGAAGTGACGATACAGCCAAGGCTGTGTTCTACTTGGGTTTTTAGCTTTTCGAAGCGGGCACATACAAACAGCACATGTTCCGCATCTTCGGGGACTGCTCATACGCAGTGCTTGCTATAGAGAGTCTCTTTAGGTCCGAAGCGGCGAATGTGTGCTTCAAAACAGCCATGACCACTGAGAATTTGTGTATGGTAATAGCCTGTTTCCCCGTGCTTTTTCCATGCTTCGACTCTGGGGATGAGCTGATGGGTCATATTTCCCTTTGTTGCACTATCGCATTGCGTCTGCCACTAGGCTATGCTGCGCTGTTTTGTTGTTGTTCTGTGCGCGCTAATATCTCTTTGGTGTTGGCTGCGTTTCGCGGTTCACGCTACACACATCTCCTGAGCTAGCAGGTAGAGTGAGCGCAGGCCAGCTATGTTGAGCGCAGGTTTCTTCTGATACCATTCTGAACACAGAGCAGACTCTAAGAGCACACAATCGGTATGTGGAGTTTGCACTTCGTGCATTATAAGTGTACTTAAAAGCGTCGCATCAGACTGTAGCACGATAGATCTTACTGTAGGAGGATAGATCTTACTACCTGAGCTAAGAGCTGTCTTGCCTACTGCCTGGGTCCACCGATGTTCGCCATTATTTTTGCAGGGCTCTCGTCACAGTCGCAGCTTTTTTAAACGCCAGCCTAATATTTGTGCATACAAAAGCCTCGCTAGGAAAAAATTGTACACAACCAAAAGAGACCTCAGACATTATCCTACTACTTAGCTTTGACTGCCTTTGGCAAACGTAGTTGAAGAGCCAATCGCCTGCTTTCTAAGTGGCAACTACCTCTGCCTGCAAAAATACTACAGTGTTTTGTAAGCCTACATTTTAGGTTTGTAGAGAGCTCTCTCCAAAATTCCACTCTGCTGAATGTTCTCAGGCCAGCGTAATGTGATATATAGAGTAAATGTATATTTCATCTTAAAAAAAAAAATATTCATACAAGTGCTAAAACATATTTACGATATCTTTTTTAATAAAAATAAATAAAAAAACTATTATTTTTTTTTATATATGAAATAAGTTACAGTCATATTAGTAGATAACATTTCTTAGTGGGTGGTATACAAAAATCGTTTGAAAAAAGAATAAAAAATATTTTCGTTCGAGATATTTTTGTAAAAATTTTTGGGGTTATAGACTTTAGATCAAATTCACATATTAAGAAAGAATACAAAGTTTATGACTTATAAAAAATTTTGTTTAAAAAAACTACCTTTAAAAAAAAAAATACTTTTACTTACAAATATTGCCTCAGAGGCGACACACGTATGAATATTTCAGCAACACAGTGGAGCTAAACAAATTTACTAATTTACGTACCCCGCAGGGAGTTGGGAAGCTAGAAAGAGCCCGAGCACGCTCCAAGTACTCCAAGATATTTTTTCCTTTCAACTTGAATTGGCATTGACCCCATGCGCCTAATTAAGGGTTAAGCGTACCTAAACAGTCCTCTGTCGTGAGTGCATATTAGGCTAATAAAATGAAAATTCCATAAACAATTTTACATGGAGTTTTTTATCCATTCGTATCTTTATTACTTAAAATAACACAACTTAAAAATTTGAGTGGCATATCTGCATTTGACATTTATGCAAGTTATCAATAATTTATTGCTGTATTCCTAACTATTTGTAATCAAGCAACAAGGAAATAATAATCCCGCAGTTTATTCTTTCTATTCTATTCAATTACATTTTATTGAAATGTTTTTTTTTTTATGAACACAATACATTCGATTATTCCGAAATATGGCCTTTATTTATCGGAAGTGGCATGCTGTGTCAAATGGAGCAGAAGCTGCAAAAGCGGTTTCAAAAAAATATGCATTTGAATTTTTCATTCATAAATATTGCTTGCACATACGAATATATGTAAGTTAGGTTCATATACCAGGATGCATGCATCCACGATTTGAAGCTGAAAATAGGCGCATGGCTTCAGAAACAAATTATTTAAATAAATCGAGCGGCAATAATACGCGGTTGGAACGCTGAAAATGTTCTATTTTTGCATGCACTTGAATTTGTTTGTGTCAAAATATATGTTTATATGTGCTTTAATATACATATGTGTGTTTTAGAAAAATTCGACAGTATTTTGTGAATACTGCAATGAATGCAACTCGAACACACAAACTTTTAAGTGAATACATATTTTAAAAATTGTTAAATATTCTTATTACTTACAAACTGATGGACGAAGTCTACAGCTTCATAAAACAACCCCTGGACTCGTATAACGACAAGTCGTTAGAGACGTGTGAATGCCGTTCTCGGCACAGAACCACCTGACGTGGACGATACGGAGCTTCGTCTGCCTCGGCAAAATCTGACCACAATAGACCAACTTCGCTCTAGCTGCTGGAGCAGGTTGAACTCATACCTAAGCAGGACTATATGTGGATGTGCCCAACGAGCGTCCGGGCGGTGGAGAGACACCCCACAGCTCGAAACATCTCTTCGCATGCGCACAAAACCCCACTCAGCTGACGGCTTTGTCCTTATGGACAGACCCCATATAGGCTGCACGCATTTCGGCAGGTACAGAGTGGTATTGTGCGGCTATTCTTATATTAAGCTAAACTAAAATTTCTAAACAACACCACTCTGTGACTGCCAAAATGTACAAATTCGTACAAATGTACACATCGTGTGATCTTCGCTTAAGAACTCATGTTCTTTCCCACGTTCACGTTCCTATTATTTTTTATATAAACTTATGATCACATTTATAACGTAAAATAATGTTACGCTACTTTTCATGATGTATCTAATAAGCAAGCAATATTCTAAAGGCATATGTAGTAGGTGTTTATGTATATGCTGACACACACACACATACAACCATTTGCATATGCAGTTACTAGAGAGAGAACTACTGTTTCTTCAACATACGTTTGTGCACAATAAACGGGTGCTCGACTATACGCTTTCATATACAGCGTGGCGACGAATAACTGTTACCCAGGTTTTTTTTAGAAATAAAAGGGTCCTTCATTACTTTTGAGAAAAAAGTATTTTATTGTTAATTCTTCACAGATTTTACTTTAGTTGTATTAATTAGTTTTTAAATTTTAACCCTTATTTACATTTGCCAGCAGTGTAAACTTTGAAAGAAAAAAAACACCTGAGNTTCGTCAATTAATTTATTCCATATCTTCTGTAACCATAGGCTAATTTTCTCCATTTTGAGTCCCTTATACTCCCCCTTCTGTCTAGCATAAGGCCTCATACTCAAAAATCTAATCGACTCGGAACTGGTGACTAGGACGGCCATTCATTCGAACAACCCTATACAGTTTTTCTCTTTTTTTGTCTTTTTTTATACAATGCCTAAGAAAAAAAACACCTGAGAAAGACTTGCGTGCCAAGTGAACTTTTCTCTCAAAGTTTACACTGCTGGCAAATGTAAATAAGGGTTAAAATTTAAAAACTAATTAATACAACTAAAGTAAAATCTGTGAAGAATTAACAATAAAATACTTTTTTCTCAAAAGTAATGAAGGACCCTTTTATTTCTCAAAAAAACCTGGGTAACAGTTATTCGTCGCCACGCTGTACATATGTATGTATGTAAGTATATATGTAAAATAACAATCAGCCGCATTCTTCATCAGCACACAGGTAGAAAATTCAATTTCACACGCCAGCGCAAGTATTTATAAGGCAAATAAGCGTGAGCACATTGAAAAAATAATAACAAGAAAAAACAATATAAATAAGATGAAGGAAAATGAAACAACACAGGAAAATGAAAAACTGCAACAATAGCAAAAAAGCTCTTTTTACCTAAGAGGATGCGTGTTTGTGTGCTAGAAACAAAGGAAGAATTGGAAGCAAGGTAAAGTACTACGGCATGGAGTTGCTATTTGCCATTCGCCAGCCGTTCTCAGCTACTTGGGCAACGTTCAACGCTGAAATGCTATAAAAAGTATTTGTAATGCAATTATATTTCATTTTCCATGCATTTACGTTATGGGAATTTCGACGCTACCGATGCAAAAGGTACATTGCGGAGGGGAGAAACAGTTCCTATTTATGTCGACTGCAAGGCAGGTGGGGCGTATGAGTGATTTTTTTGCGCATAGTTGGGTGGTGGGTGCTGCTTCATTGCGCTCTACTAATGGCCCACCACAAGGAGCGGGCAAACAACTAGAAAATGGAGCCTTTTTCTAAACAAATGCAGCAACTAAACAAGCAAGAATGAGTTTTTGCTCCTTCCATGCCAAAGGTATTCGATGATGACACAGCAGCATAATTGCATTTACATAAGAATGACGGTAGTTGGGGAAAAAATAAAACGCAATTTACTAAGTCTATTTGCTTTCAAATGGTTTCACACAAGCAATAAAAATGAATGAAGTTATATAAAGGAAAAAGAGCTATTTACTTCTGTTGCTAAGTATATGCGAAAATAAATAAAGNTCCCCCCCCAACAGCCATCGCCCGGCATCTTTCACCACTGCTGCTGAGTGCTTTACGAGCGACGTTGACGAACGACAATATGTAAATAGCTTAACGCCATTGTGCGAAAGCCCACAAGCTACAGCAGCGAAAAGTGCGTGCAGGCACGCCTCTCTTTTCCGCTAGCTTGACGCGTAGAGGCGGAGGTGCGTCGTGTATTGCCCAGCTCGTGCGAACTTTTCATCCATTGCTGTTGAATTGTTTGGTTACTTGCTGTTGGTAGCATCGCTGTCGCATCGCTGGCTTGACTGAATGGCTTATTTGGCTGACGCTTGGCGGGTGTGGCATGTTTTATTAACCATATTTCAAGTGGCATAAAAGCGTGTTGATATACGATCCAAGTCGGGTGGATGAAGTATCTAACAAAAAGTGAACCATACTAACACATACATACGTACATATTTGTGATACTTCACTTTGCTTTACTTTTTTATTTTTCTTTTCGCGCTTCTTAGATTCCGATTTGGTTAAGAAATGAAAATAAAATCATCTTAAATATTTGATATGTTTTTCTTTGGCTTGGGCACTAAGTCTTCAAAAATGGTGTGGCTGTAACTTTATGTGGTTTAGTTTAAGTAAAAAAAAAATCTTAAATAAATCTTTCCTTCCAACTTTTTTTTCTTAATAGTCGTATTAGGTGTAGGCCTGCATGGTATACTCTTAGAGTGCTTCTTTAGGACTTAGTGTCGGGTTCGTTTGTCCACCATAGAGTGGCACCAATTTGAAAGCTCTAATCAAAAGTTGCCTTCTATTGCATTTGGGTTCACGCACCATTCTTCAAGTTGCGGTACGTCCAGCCATTTATATTCAATTGTGACAGTGTTACTGCATTCCTGCGCAACTTAAGTTGATTTACTTTTTAGTATACTATATTCCAGCTAAGAATTCCTATTAGAGCTGGGACTATAAGTACACTGAAAATTAAATCTGTGTAAATATAATGAAAACTTGCGTACATCTTACGTAAATTTTCGTCATTTTGCGCCATAGCCTGGAGGCGGTTGAATTTTTAAATTTCATACAAAATTAATATGTAGGTGTATTTCTATATTTTTAAGGTGCTTAAACCGACTACCCTTAACAGAAATAGTCAGGGACCAAAAATAACTGTTATCTCGTATTTGCAAATTGAAAACGTTTCCCGAATTTTGAAATTTAACGAAAACGTTGTTTCATAACAGTTATTAGATGAAAAATATTATATCGCCGATAAGAGTTATCACCCAACGTTTATTTTTTACGTTATTTGATAACAGTAATTGCCCAACGCTGATTTTGTACGTTGCTTGATAACAGTTATTATCCAACGTTTATTTTTTGCGTTGTCTAATAAACGTTGTAGGATAAGAATATTCGCGAAAACGGGGATGGAGAAGAAGGTGAAGATGATGAAAATAAAAGAGAAGCAGTGTGGTAATTGTTACCAGACAGAGTAATAACTGTTATGAAGCAGTTTAAAAAATAAACATTGGGAAATAACTGTTATCAAGCAATGTAAAAAATAAACATTGCGAAATAACTGTTATCAAGCAACGTAAAAATAAAGGTTGGGTTATAACTCTTATCGGCGAAAGAAAAAATATTTCTCATCTAATAACTCGTATGGAGCAACGTTTTTCCAATTAAACTTATAACTGTTATGTCCCTAGAAATAGGCCAGGTTTTTTTTTTGTGGCTGTAGCTATGTAATTGGTCCGGTTGCAATAGAAATTTCAAGGTGCAGTAACTGTTCTGTTTATTAATTTATATTTACGGTTCCGCGGAAGAAACTTAATCGCTTGCTAAAATATTTAGTTTTATAAACAGTAGAGATGCATTTATAGAGGCAGAAAATTAGTTAACAACTATTATTTAGTGATCTTAGGTCTGCAAAGATGTGCAATACATTCAACATTATCAAAGTTTGAAATCGAGTCAGAAATAAAAAAGTGTGGAGAAAAATTTCGATTTTTGCTGTTTTAGAGACTCTTCAAGGACGAAAATTCCTCTCGAACTTTCAAGCTAAGGGTTGATTGCAAACTTTCTTTATAGAGATCGACCCAATTTAAAGCAAAATTAACTTTTAAAAGCAAATTTAACTTTTAAAAATATAACTTTAATAAACTATTGCATCGCATTCAAAATCACATCGTGTTCCATTTAATTTCCCAGCTAATTCCAGTACTTTCTTTTACCACAAACATTTTACAAATTTCAAATATGTGCTAAAAAGTTTTACACTCACACTTCTTTTATTTATATATGTACATTCCCCTACACTCACTGCATAACCAACTAAGTATATATACCCTTACTATGTGTGTAAATATTTGTTTTTCTGCTATTTCTATTTGGATTTCTTTGACGGGCTTAAAATGCACAAGGGTGCTTGCTGCCAACATTCGGTGGTTTAACCTCGCGAAAAAGTTTTTAGTTGACACTCTAACTGTTATGTGCCAGCTGCTGATGTCACTTTATGTGTTTTTGTATTTTATGAAACTTACAAGTTTACATAGGTACATAAACATATATAAAAACATATGTACATACATACATATATATATGTATATGTCAGTACAGGACTCGCAGTCAAGTGACAAGTGTCGACGGTTAAGCTCTTAAAAGCGAAAAACTTTTTACATACACATGAACAAATCGATGTGTTTCTCTGCGTACTTGCGTTTAAGTTTCGAGTAAAGAGCGATTAAGTGCTCATATGAAGTGAGCACATACACATGTATACATGTATGGGTAGCTGTATGATTTCCCGCAGCGAGTGGGGTAACTTAATACGTATTAAAATGTGTTGCTCAAAATTTATGGGGTTTTGGTAACTTGATCTTTATTAAATTTTAATTATGGTCTGATGGTATATTCGTTATCTATGGCGAGTTAAAATTGAGGAAGAATTTCATGCATACATATATATATATTTATATCTTCGTATGCGGCACCAGTGAAAATCTTGGTCTCTTTTTAAATTTATGTNATTTATATCTTCGTATACGGCACCAGTGAAAATCTTGGTCTCCTTTTAAATTTGTGGCTCCTTTCAGATGACTCAGCAGCAAAAATGTGTTCACCTTCAATTTTGCCGCTGTCCCAGAATATCTAACCGTGACCCTGTTACTTGACAGCAAAAACTAAATTTGCAAGTTTTTATGCATTTTTAAGTGTACGTACAACATTAATTACAAACAAAATTTATTCATGAAATAAATAATTTAAGCATACACTTTAGTGACTTTCCGGCAAACATACCCAACGCAAAGTGCCACACACACAAACGCACTCAGTCTTAAGCCTGACCCTCAATTTTAAACCGCCACAATACAAACGCCATTAGCGGCCGCTTGCTGGAAAATTATTATTTTCCATAATTTTCTACTTCGCTGATCAAACATGCCAGCTTTCCCCCCCCGGGGGACGCCAGCACATTCATCTAAGTTTGAGTGAATTAGTTGCTATATGATTGTTTGTTTAATCCACATAAAGCAGCACTTTACTACTAAGTTGTACCCTTTCACGTTTGCCCTTCCCCTTTGGTGGGTGCACAAGTGAGTGGGTTGTGACGTACTTGCATACATACGTTCATACATATATGTTAAGGTTGTTATTTACGTAGCCGTTTTCCAAGCTAGTAGGTATGAGTGTTAAATTTACATACATACATACACTTTTACACCTTCGAGTGCTTTCGGCGGCTAAGTCAGGTATGAAAAAGGTTTGAGCGTGACTATATACTTAGTAAGCAATTTAAATATCCTAATAAATATCCTTTATGGTTCCTTATTGGCTACTATTACCAAAATATTCTGAGAAAGCCTCATCATTAAATATTCATAACTTTCATCTCAGGTTTATATTGCCTATAAAACTATTATACAACAGTTAGCTTGATATTTTGTAAATTTGAGTAGTCAAAGTTACTTTACATAAAAGGTTGCTTTAAAGAAATAAAGGAAATAATATGGCTTATTTACTGCAGGGGTGCAAGCGCTATGCTTCTTCCATTATTACTTGTAATATAATGGAGCATATTGATTTTTTTATGTTTTAATATTCGTAGGAAAATTATATAAAAATTGCATTTGTGCTGGATTTATCGACCTCCTTTAATAAAATTATGCATAAACATCAATTTTAAATCATACATTACATTTACATTTTCGTTGCACTTAAACTGCAAACATTTTCCTTTGTACTATCTATTTTAGATTTTATACTTTTAAAGCACTTTAACCCTTTCAGCGCAAAAAAAAAACAAACCTTTGAAGCTAAATATGTGAAAATTTGTTTAGTTTTTGGGCGTGGATTTCAAAAATTTTAAAAAACTGTTGGTTTGAGCGTCATTCGGCGTTCTGTAAAATGGGAAGTGGTGTCAATTATTTTTAATTTTTTTCTTTCGCGAAATATAAGTACTTATTTCAAAACTATGAATAATGCTTAAAATTTTTTCGAATCGCAATTCCACAGAAAAATAGCTCCTTTTTAAAATGCTTTTTCCAATACATTATACTGTACACTAACGGCTTTTGTAACAAATTTCACTTTAGTGAAAACACACAGTCATAAAAATTTTCTTGAAACAACTGTTTTTTTTTTTAACAATAAAAACTCTTATTTATGAAAAAAAGAGCTTTAAGCGCAAAAAAGTCTGTCCTATATATTGGCCGCTTGTACCGAAAGGGTTAACGCATTCCATTTTCATAGCAAGCCAAAGTAATTTATAAAATTACTCACTTCCTTTCATGTGTACATAGTTGCAGCCACTACATACTGTCTGGCTGCACATAGAAGTCCTCATTTTAATGCTTTGCTGAAAGACTTAAAGTGTTGTCAGAGTGCGCAAAGAACTTCTGTTGCCAGAAAGTTTTTAAAATTACCAAAATGGAAATTTTATTTAGCTTACGGAGTATTTAATAAAGGAAGCATGCAAAGTTGATAGTATTTAACATATTTTTTATCATTTTATGCTTTTCTTTTTTCCTAATTTTCGAAACCTATTTTCAAAACATCAGGCATAGTCCTCAGTTTATTTTTGTCGAGTAGATGTAATAAATGCCACAATAAATATAAAATATATATAGCTCACGAATTATCTCGGTTTTAGCTATGAAGCAGTTTGAAATTAAGACTTCAAATCTGAATAATCAGTTATATGGGAGCTATATATTATAGCTAAAGGGCACAGGCTTACAAGGTTTCAGTCGGCTATTTGGAAAACTGGGGGACTACTTATTTTACGGCCACACAGATAGACGGACATGGCTAAATTGACTTAGCTCGGCGTTCTGATCATTCTGGTATAGTTTCCGATGGGTTTATCTCTACTTCCTTTGACAAAAGCAACCAAAATGAATTGAGTACAATTATTTTCACGTCTGAGCGCACCTTAAAGTAGAACGAAGAGAGTGAGCAATTGGTGTTCACAACGGAGCTGTAAAAAACTTCAACCGCAGCTAAGTTACATGCAGACGTTTTCGATGTGTAAAACATTTACGTGATGCCATTAACAATGTCACTGCGTTGATACCACACATACATATGTATTGACATACAGACACGAAAACATGGGGGTACGTGTGTAAATGAGCAACATCACAGAAAGAAGTACGCGGCCGTATTATGCTTCAGTGTATGTAGAGTTCGAATGGGTAGTAAGTAGTAGCACGTGCGAGTCAAAGGAATACCCTCCTTATGATGCCAAAATACATATATACAAACGTATGCAAAACGTATACGAAAGTGATTGATGCCAATCCATGACTTGTAGCGTAACCTACTGGTTTTCAATGGGGTGATCTGTATTAATTCTATTAAAAAAAAACTAAGAGCCGCATAGTATATCTACCTTTTGCAATTCTTCAGCTTTTATTTAAAGTCATTCGATATTTGGTACTGAGTTTGCGAAAAAATATTCATAAAACTAACTGCCGATCTGAATAATCGAAACTCTGGGCCCTTCATATATTAATAAAACATTAATTCAAATATGAGATATATTACAAATGTATTGCTCAGTGAGCCTACACTTCATTCGCCTTAAAAACGTGCACATAATTTTCTCGCAGGAATGCTGTCCCCTCTTTATATCGGACAATCAGAAATCTTCATCGCATGCCCAAGTTTTTTTTCTGCTGGGTAGTCGGTATCCATTGTCGCCTGGTGTTCGTATCTTTGTGGTTGCTGCGGGTTTGCGGCTTTATGTAGCTTCCGATGTATTTAGTATAATTGAGAAAATTGCACTATTGGGAATTCAACTGGAGGACAGTTAGTTTAAGCTGACTTGCTGGAATTTAGCAATGAACTTAAAGCAATAAAACAGAAAATAGTTGAAAATTTGTGTTTATTGTCGATATACATATGTATGTATACAACCAAATTCATGGAATCTTGAACTATTTGCATTTCCAAGGTATCATTGGAAGAGATATTTTTTTTACTGTCCAAATCTCTAAAACTACATGAATTCATCCAGAATGTTCGGTACCAAAAACCATTAAAATTTTTGATTTAAGAAAGGCTAAATTTTTCAAAACAATTAAATTATTTTTTTTTTTTTAAATTACATAAAAGGATTATTTTCGTGAAATCCTTGAGAAACCAAATTGGTACCACCTTTCCTTATAGAAATCGGTTAACGTCATCTAAAATTATGCGGTAACATACACTGCCGGCAAAAAGTATTGGCACAGCAAATATTTTTACAAAAATCAAAAATTTTTTTCTAATATTTTTTCGCCAATTATTTAGAAAAATATTGTTCATTCTACAACAAAAAACATGAAAATATAATTCCTAAACTTTGTGCAACACTTACGAAAATTCAGCTAATTTTCATGCAAATTTTCAACTTTTTAATCATAATTTTTTGAGTATGCAGATTTATAGCCCAATCAATTTTATTAAAAAAAAATATTTCGACGAATTGATAGCCTACTCCGTTTTTGAAGTCGGTTAAAAACAAAGGAGCTTTACAATTAAATTTTACGCATTTTTTATGATAGTTAACAAAGTTCAATTTAGATTTAGATCACAAAAGATTTAACTCGGGCATAAAATGCAGTCTTCATCATAATTATTTTGTATTGAAAAGACAAAAATCAAAAAATAACTATTTTTAATGATCGAAAAATAAAAATCTTGCCATTTCGATCCCTAACAGGTAGTTTAACCCTTTTAATACCAGCATCCAATATAATAGACAAAACTTTTTTCGTGCTTAAAGCTCTGTTCTCGTAAATAAGAGCTTTTCTTGTTTTTTTTCCGTAAAAAATTAAACATGTCACACAAGTCAAAAGTATAATCTATTGAAAAAATTATCTTTTTTTCGCTGGAATGGACACTCCTAAAAATGTAATGTATTAATTATCTCTAGTTTTGAAATATAGTCCGCGAAAGAAAGGAATCTCTTCCTGCTTTCAACACCTAGGATGCCATTTTCCAATTGAATTTACGCTCAATAACTGTAAAGCTAAGAGTGTTATACAAAATTTTATCATATTTTTGAAATTAATAACCCAAAATTACCCCGTATACACATTTTTGCATACAAACCAAACTTGACAAGGGATGACGGAAATTCGTTCCAAAATAAATTATCGTATGCGTTATTTCGAATAGGAACTAAAGACATTCATATCTTTACATATTTACTTCGCTCATAAATTGTAGTGACTAGTTTTTATGATTACAGCAAAATCGAAATATTCGAATTTATTATATTTACTGCTTTCAATAAATGTGGAAAAATAAAAATGAAAAAATTATTAACCTCATTAAAGTTTACACTAACCTCTTTTCTATCCAAACAAAATTCCGCTGCAAAAAAAAACAACTACCAAAAGAGGCTCTGCAAAGATTACAAAATTTTCATGCTCATTTTTACTTTTTGCGCGAACACTTATTTATGTACTTTACAAGTCAAAGGTGTGCAAAGAGTGTATAACTTTTGGCAGGATGACAGTAGAAGTAATTGAAAAATAAGTATCTGCTAATGCAGCGTCCCATTCAAAGACACCGAAACATATGAAAGCCAACTAAAGCGAAATGGTGCGCGAAGAGAAGAGCGCATTGGATTACCACTACGGAATGGTTGTACGTACGTACATACATACATACAGACATATGTAGTAAATTATAACCGAAACTGTCACAACCGCCATTTCGAGAATGCACTTAGTGTTAAAAGTAACGAAATTGCAGCCGTATGTTATGCGTTGTACGAAAAATACGAAAGAGATTAAAAAAAAATAAGATTCTTGCAGTTAAAGGAAGAAAGAAAGGAAGGACGAAATTTTGAAATAAATAAAAGCGACAGTGACAGTAGCACTCTGCTTTATGCCAGCGAAGAAGCAAAAATAAAAATGTAAGAAAATAAAAAGCGAATTAAAAAAAAAAACCTTAACCCCTGAGTTATACAAATGGATATAATTTGTGGCTGTATTTATATAAAAATTACTTAATGTAGGTAGGTACCAGTATATAAAATAGTTAAATATTAATGTGGTGGTATCTAAATTTATATTCACTGTCCTCCATCGCAGCGACTTAATATTTCATTCGCAAAACTTTTCTTTCGTCCCTCAGTGGCATAATTTTAAATGACTTCCGTTGATTTTTGTTCGCAGGCCTTTTCACAGTCGCCATGCTGACATTTGTCAGCATCTCTTTGCCTCTTGTAGCAGCAGCATTGATGCCAGCCAGCTACTGACTGCCACACATTTCGTTGCTGCTATGAAAACTTTGAAAAATTCTTAATGTCACCACAGACAGACTGTGGTTAGCCGAGCAAAGAACATAAGCACGCAAATACTTATCTACGGTACATACAAAATTATGTCTTCACACAATTTCCGTCTCCACAAAAGGCAGTTTGTATGTATGTATGTAAGTATACGTTTAAGTAGTTTACTATAGAATTGAGCCCATCTTAGCCATCCAATTAGCTGTGTGCATTGCAGTGGCTCGTGGCTCAGTACCTATTTAATTTCTTTTTTTTTTGCTATTACACAAATAAGGCAACCGCTATGTCGTACATATATATATATATGTATGTATGTATATATGTGCGAATGCTTTCTTGCATGACTTAGTTGGAATGTCATTTTGATGGAAACTTTCTTGTGGTTTCTATTTACTTTTCAGTGTGCACTGCTTCATTGCTCATCGGGTTCATTTGTCTTGATTTATATTTATTACTCATTGCACTGCACGGAACGTCTTCCCTTGCTAGCTGAGACTCGTGTGCGGTAATGGTAAATTGACAATTCTTAGCTTTCGAAATGAGTAATTATTAAAATAGATTTTGGCATTGGTGTGGTATGATGAAGTCGCAATTTCTTGGGAAAAGTTTTCAATAAGTATGCACGCCATTATAAGGCAGGCAGGAGTTCCACTTCACTTCACTAACAATTGGCATAAAAATATGTAGAAAGACTTTATGATTATAGAAACGCAAAAAAATGTACTTGAACTATGTCCATACAAACTTGTTTACCTGGCAACTATTTCCATTTCTGTGAACTTTTTTTGTAAAACTTTTTAAGTGTGTGTACATAAAAATAAAAGAAATTCTTCTAAACAAGCCCACCTGCAAAATTAATTTCATAAGTTTGCTTTGCGACCTCGCTTGAAATTTGTACAAAATAAAATATAACGCTGCGGCAAAGTATCTGCAGTATTTAAGCCAATAAATTTTAAAACTTGTAGGCCATACAAATAAATGTCTTCATTACTTCAGAGAATATATGAGTAACTTCTATAGTGCGAATAGCGGGTCGTAAGTACATACATACTTATGTCAAATAAATTTTAAAAGAAAAAGCTGAGACTGTTCTTTTGTGGCCTGTACTGTAGGTTAGTAGCACCTATAAATTTAAACGTTGGTATTTTTTATTAAAATTTATATAATTCTTATAGTTTCTGATTTTATAAAACCAACAAAGATGTTTATTGCTGTAAGTTTCGTGCACTTGCTCAAACAAGGTAGAAATAAAAATAATTAGTTTTCCATTTATATTTCTTATATATATACGTATGTATGTATGTATATGTATATTTTCAGATTTTCACATTTATACAATTTTTTAATCGATTTAAAAAAATACCGGAAGTTACATCTACAGAAAATTACCTCAAAGCCTCAGGAGTACATAATTACATGCAGGTTCCTTTCAACAAAGTATGATTTTTTGCTTTGACCCGAGCCATAACGTATTTTCATAAAAGAGAAAAGTTTCTAACCAAAAGCATGTAATAAAATACGAGTACCATGGATACAAATGTAGTTAGTGGAAAACGGTTTGTACGAGTATTGGTTTCCACATGAATCTACATATGACCTATGATCAGTGTTGCCAGAACTTTTTCTTCAAATAACTGTAAATTTCCGAAAAACCCGAATTTTTGGACAAAAAACTGTAAACTTCAAAAACGAGTAGAGGTTAAAAAAGTTACGGGTTCTTAATTTTATTAAACGTAAATAACGAAAAAGATTCATTTAAGGTAAAACAACATAAACCAAATGGAGCATTTAAATCAGATTAGGTTTTAATGAAATTCAGTATTTGGTTCTTAAAATACCAGATAATGCACAATTTGAATTTTATTTCCTGTTTTATTCAAATTGATTTGGAAAAACATTCTGTGGCGACTGGACAGCTGAAGTGAGGAAAAAAAACCGGAAGAGAAATTTTAGTTTATTCGTTCAAATGGGAATTTGTCATAGGAGGTAATTTAAACAACTGCAAGTTTTTCTAAACAACTGTAAATTGCAGTTAAACCTCTGAATCTGGCAACATTGCCTGTGCTACGCTTATTAAATATTTTTCATGCAAAAATGCGAGCATGTACACATGTACATATTTATGAATTTCTGTAAAAGTGTACATATGTATACATATGTGAGGAAAACCCTACCACACATTTGCCATTTTCGCTATGCCAAGCAACGTTACAGTACCAACCAAGCCTTGCTTTTCCATATTCATTTGCCAACTACCTAGTGAAACTCATATTTTGTGTTGTTGTTCAAACATTGACTCAATGTTGGTAATATTCATTAACAAAATAACTGCGTGTTTTACTGATCGGCACCCGCATAGTACATACATATATACATAGTATATAGGACTTGACACATATATAAATATGAATACATACATATGTAGGTATACGTTCGAAACCGCATGTGAACCCAACTACATGTCAAAGATAACCAGACACACTGTAGAGAAAATCGGTAAATAGAGGATTAAAAATTTTGAGGTCGATTTTTTCATTTCATTAATTTTTTAGCTTTTCATTTCTTTAACCAAAAAAGTTTTTTCTTACAATTTTTGTTAAAAAAAAAAATAATAAAATCACAAACTTCCAATTCTTGGAAAATTTGTGAAATCTCAAAATTCAACAAATTTTTCGGCGATGTTCTCGAATGTACATCGAGACACCTGAAAAAGAAAACACTCTATGTGGCAACGGTCACATCCGCACTCACAGTTTTAATGCCCCAAATATACATACCTACATGCATATGAACTCAGGTGAGTTGCAATTAAGCGTGAATGGGAAAAGCAAGCCAGCACAGGCAAGCACAAAGTCGTCGTATTTGTATTCAGTTGTGCTAATAAACTTTTAATTCAATCTCAAGCGTAAATTAGGTTTAGTTTGTCTAACATACAGTTCGTTTTTGTATTTTACATACATACATATGTATTCTGTTTTTTTGACTTTTTTATGCATTCTTTTGCTGCGAATATTTTTGTGTTTTTTTTTTGTGTGATTTTTGAAATCATAAGCTCGCACAGTGGTTTCGACTATATGGAGGCAGGTGGAAATAATAGTACACCTGCACCGATTTCACTAAAACTTGACGCGTGCTCTAGTTTTGCTTAGAAATAGAGATTTATGAAATTTTGTAAAGATGAATTAATTGCCACACCCTCTACTCTTGTGGGCGGAAACATTAAATTTCGTCCGATTTCAATGAAATTTAGTTTTTAGTGTTTATTTTATTAGAAGAAACCAAATATAAAATATAGGAAAGATTGGAGCACTATAACGTCCAAAGCTCACAAAAAATATGGGCCCAGTCATTAAATGTGATGGAATTTTGGTTAATTTTTGTTTCCTGCTTTCCACTCTAAAAAAAACATAGGTATTAGTATTAAATGACTTAGGTGTAAATACTCGCTTTTTGCCCAATGTTTGGTGAGATTTTTCATTGTTCGAAAAATTATTTTCGCAAAATTATGCAAAAAGAAGCTGAAAATCAAAAACTAAGAAAATCAAAAATTACATATCTATTCGAAAACTACATAAAATTCTCTAAAATATTCGTCTAATTTCAAGACCTGACAGACCCGTACTCACACTTTTTTTTATTAATAATCTTTAGCATCTACATTTCCAAGTAAATTTTTGGTAATAAAATAAGAAAGTACCAAATAAATAATAAATACCATCACCTGAATATTCCATGACATTCAAATAATTAATTACAGTTGAAAAAGAAACACTTTCTTTAATGGGTTAATCGACATAGGCAACTAAACTGATTAGTCGGTATCGCACCCATTCCCGTATTTTTTTTGGAAATGTATCGTTCGTGAAGAAGGGGGGTGAGTAAATAATGTCAAAATATTGAACATTTTCCAAATCGTCCACCAATTATGCGGTGTTGCCTTTCGCCACACATTTAATAGACGAAAAATATATATGGGTATTCACCAAATTGAGCAAGTGGCCTGGCACGCTGGCAAAAGAGCAGATGAGCTCAAGCATTGCTCATTTTGGTGAATACCACTTATCTGAACTTGTAGGGCTGTTGTTAAAGCAGAAAAAAACTTACATATTTCCCCATGCAAGGCAACATAATCTGACTGATGACTACTAATAGCTTCCTAACAATTTTTAATATCTATGCAAATGAGCTTAAATTGCTGTCATTGTATTTTACGCTGTATTGTTTATTTTTTTTATTTTTTTACATTTAATAAGTTGGCGGCTGGCGGCTTGCGGCTGCCGACCGTTTTCATAAACGTGTTGCTGTTGTTTTTTTGTTAAGCTCCTCGAAGTGTCCTTTGTTCGGCCTAAATGTAGGCATACCCATGTTTATAGTACAGCAGCGAGTAACACGTACAGAATCCCAAGTGTTTAATTAAGCGCAATTATTCGATTTGAAAAGGTAGACGACATGGTGGCGGATGGCAAGTCGCACCAGCGAGAGTGGCTGACGGAAGCTGGTGATAAGCGAAAGTCATTGAGTAGATTATTTCTCCAAATTATTTTTGTGTTGGTTGGTTTTGCTTACCAAATTGAACGATTAAATTACAAGCAAAAGCTGGCTTTAAATTTTTAAAGAAAATAAATATTTCTTCACAAGTGCATGTGGAGGCGCCTACGATACTGCAAAATCGGGTTTTTGTGTTAAACATTAAAACTCAAAATTAACTCCATAATAAGAAGAGGCTTAACTGAACTATATTCAAACACATACTCTCTCATATTTGGCTTTAAATAGGTGTGAACGTAAAATTACTTAATTTCAATTTAGTGTGTTAGTACAAAAGATATCCTTAGATATTTCAGAAGCAATTATGCAAGTCGTGCGCACACGCATTTGGTTTATTTGAATGGAGATTTATAAGTGAGTTTGCTTCATCAATACATCATGTTTAATATTCCTAAGTTTTAGTATTGCTAAGCATACATTTATGCAAGTTTTCAACATTATACGACCATATTTGCGCAAGCTTAGGGTGTGCATGAATATATGCTGCTGAAGAAAACTGATATGTATGTCTGCTTGACAAAATATAATTTCAGGTATTTAATTAAAATGTTTCTAAATCAATAGCTAGTTTGTATGAAATTTGTTGATGATATACGCTGATGTTTATTTAATTGAACGTTTTGCGAAAATATATCTGTTGCATTCATAATCAAACTAATTTCGAATGGATGAGATGAAAAATTATAAGAAATTGTGTGGAATGTAAAGATTTTGATATTTATAGGGGTAAATGACATTAATTAGTTCACATTCATACATACATAAATATATACATATGTGTGTACATTAGAGCGGTCCAAAAACAATAAATTCGGAATTTTAATGCCGCCACTCCTAAGGATTGTTCTTAACCGAAAAATATACCCATATTTTTTTATATTTAGGGAGTGCTCAAAGCGCTCAAAGTTTTCAAAGTAAAAAATAGGGTATATTTTTTTCGACCTTATTTTTTCACACATATTTTTGGACCACTCTAATATTTTATGCACTTAAGCAGCTGTTTTTTGCATTAAAACTAAATACCGACATACATATATATAAGTAATTTGCAAACAAATATTAATTTCGAAAACAAAAAAGCAATTTTAAATTTCTAACTTGGATATCAAAAAATTGGACATAAATTTTTGGCTATTGAAAAATCTGAAATACATAGTTATTTTTGGTTATATAAAGAACACATATATTTTAGTTGTTTTAAAATCGGACATAGATATCTGGATACAAAAGGACTGGACATAAATTTTTAGCTATTAAAAAATTTTAAATAGTTATTGGCTTTTTTAAAGCATTGCATGTATTCTAAGCCATTTAAAATTCGACATAAATTTTTACGAATACAAAATCAGGGCATTTAATTTTTTGATATTTTTTTAACTCGTTGTACATTTATGGTTATTTCAAAAAAATTTGTTGGCATCTTATTAACAGGTATAATAAATTTTGGACATTTAAAACCAGAACATAAATTATAGGCTTTTTAAAAGCTTATTTTTGGTCAATTAAAAACTGGACATAAATTTAAAAGAATTTAAAAACTCTACTTACATATCGTCGACCAGAAGCATGAATGTCCAAATTTATCAGTTTTGAGTTAGATATACATTTGTGAACATTAAAAAAGTGGACATAACTTTTTAGTCATTAAAATATTGAAGCTAAATTATTGGCTTTTCAAAAGTTTGGCACGAATTTTTGACCTTTTAAAAACTGGACATACATTTTTAGTTATTTAAAATCTGGACAAAAGGTTTTTTTTTTGCATTTTTGAACCCGATGTAAATTTTAGTTTATTTCAAAAGAGGACATAAAATTTTAATATTAAAAAAAAATTAAATAGTTGGACGTAAATAGGTAGTTGGTAATTTTAACGCGGTACATTAAATTTTGACACTTAAAAACTGAAAGTTAAATGTTTGGACATAAATATTTGCAAACTTCAAAGCGGCACATAAAATCTGACACTATAAAACTGATTTTAAAATAATGGTCGTTTTAAACTTGGCATATATTTTAGTAGCAGTGAAGCTTGTATTTTATAAACAGGACATATATTTTGGATTATTTGTAAGTTGAAAATAAACTACCAGTATTTTAAAAGCATGCCATAAATGTTTACTCAATTTTAAACTGGACACAAATTCTTGACCATTAAGTATATGAACACAAATGTTAAGTTGTATGAAAAGTGAACATTAATGTTTGGTTATGTAAAAAAAAATAACATAATTAGCTCTTTGCAAGCTGGCTATAAATTTAAAAACTTGACATACATAAATCACAATTAGCATAGTACTATACACATATATTTTGGTACTGGATATATCTAAATTTAGGTTTACGTAGTTTTTAAACATACATTAGACATATCTTAAATTATTAACATTAAAAAAAAATTTACAATTTCAAATATTTAAATTTTTTCTAATTTGGTGGCACACTTTTGAAACTTTACAGATATGTTGTACTTGATGCCAGCATCCATTGCCTCTAATATGAGCATTCTAGTTGAAAACTTCCCGAAGTTAGAAAACAAACAAATATTATGATTTTTTCTAGTGACAATGCAAACATTAGTAATTTCGGTATTTTTTCGCTTAGTAAACGTTTTAAGGCTAAAATTGTTCAAATACTTGGTTTATTTTTTATTTTACTTACCTCTGGAGCTCTTTAGAAGCATGCTTTAGCGTGACACTAAAAAAAAACTCATGAGATTTTGCTCATAAACGTTTTGTAGATACATACTATCACGTTTTTTTATACTTTTACTGCTCATAGCTTTAATCTATATTTTCAAAGACAAAATGTTGCCCCCATTTACTTGTCACCTTCAATTTTATATTTTCAGTTTTTTAATTAATTAATTGTTTCAATGACCAAAAATTCATGTCTAGTTTTTTGCTGGACAAAAATTGATATACAGTTTTTTAGTAATGATCAAAACTTTATGTCCAGCTTTCAAAGATCGTAAATCTCTCTTCAGTTTTGGAATTGCCTAAAATTAAATAGTTTCGGTGTAGTTTATAAAATATGAAAATTATCAAAATAATTTTTTTTTAAATAATCTAAATTTTATTAGCAGTTTTTAAAGACACCAAAATTTATCTTCACTTTAGAAATTCGCTAAAAAATGCATTTCCAATTTTAAGGCTCCCGATAATTTATACCCGTTGCTGAAAATATCAGAAAATGCATATCTAGTTTTTAAGGTATATAACATTTGTAAGTCCTACTCATTTAAATAGGTACTCATTCAACTAAACTCTGCAAACTAAAATGCCGCTTATGTGAATGCAAATATTTTATTTTACTCCACATGGAAAAGCATGCCGCACTTATGTATTTATTTACATATTTGTATTTCTATTCGATAAAATATTAAATTACAAATAATTTGATAGCCAAATTTTCGCACAATTTACTTATATTACCAAATACCCGTATTGTTTGTTCATAAGCGCAGCAACAATCGCAGAGTCCACATTTCTGTTTGCATCCGGCGGCAGCATATTTTCATAGAAATTCAATATGTTGCATGTTTTTAAAACAAATTAAAATGCATGAACAGGCAAACTGGCAAATGTGCAAAATAGGCATTCGGAATTGTATTAACGAACTACGCATTTTGCTATTATCGTTAAATATTTATAGATTTCCCCTTATTTGCAAATAATCAATTACATAAATGTGTATAGTCTAATAAATGTTTAGCAACAACACAGCAACAGCAACAACGACGCCGGCTGGTTGTACAATACTGGCATTTTTGTAAAACTCTAAATGCCGGAAATTTCAAAAATTATTTATGAACAAAAAATCAATATGTATGTGCAAAATCGGGACTTAGTCCAAATAGAAATGCTTACTGAACTGAGTGTACATATATTATTCATATTTATATTTGTTAACAGAGGTAACTCTTTTTAGTTACATTGATTTTGTTTATTTGCGTATTTAACAACTTCAATGCGGGTAATGTAATGGGATTTCAAAAATAATATTCAATTTGAAATGAAAAAAAAAGTTATGTCACTTTCAAAATAAGCAGCTCATGTTTACATAGGTTCACTGGAGTCTTTTTGCATAGTGAAAAATATATGTAACAACCATTATGGCCTACGTTCGAAGAATTTAAAACAAAACTGAAATTTGATGAACAAAATTGGTTTTGAAGCCAAAAATCTGCCTTTAGGCTTTACCACAAATTGCATACACCATTTATTCACTTAAAAGTGTACTATGTATTTTGCTCACGCCAAACAAAATGTGACAATGCTGATACTCAATACTTACATAACAAAACAAAAAGTTGGGCTCAATTTTTGGCAGGCAATTACCACATTCATTACATTCACTTCGTGAACTTTGTTATAAACAATCCTTTTGTATGATTTTGTGTGGAAAACACACAATATTTCATAGCTAATTTCATACTTAAGAGCACTGCTGTACTCTTTTTCCTTCAGGCCATGAGCTTTGTGTGCTCGAATTACCAATTTTTATGAGTTTATATTCATTTGAATTGAAGATTTTCTTGAATGCGGCAATGGTGAACTATTACTCTATTTACTCGCATTTTTTCCATGGACTAGAGTTTTTTTTTTACACTCTCTGCTCTAAACGCACAAATTCAACCAGCAGGACCCCTAGTTGATATTCAAAATTGAAGTTAGGTGGTAAGAGCTCAAGCAGACGGAATTATAAATCGGAAATCCCATCTTAAGTATAGACACTATTGAGCATCGGTGTGGGTGAGCAGCAGGGATGAAAAAGTGAATGCAATTGTACCTTTTTCCGACGTTTAATTACTTAAAGGTACATTAGGTACAGTCACTAGATTTTCGATAAAACCATCCTTTGATCAGTTGCATTTTTAGTTTTTTTTTTTTCTTTTTCCTTTACCGTGCTAATATATTTACTTGTAGGCACGGGAGAAGCTTCGCTTTCATTTTGAAGAATAAACAATTCTAAAGAAAAGTGGTCAAAAGGAAGAAATTAGCAAATAATTTTAAGCAAAAAACAAAACCGACTTCAATTCTCCGATCCAATTATCGGATCTAAACAAAATTAGTACCCTTGAGGTTCCACCTTTCGGATGAAAAAATACTTATCCAAATCGGTTAACGTGCTCCAAGGTACAAAAAAAAACAAAATAAAAATATTCCAACGAACTGATAATCTCCTCCTTTTTTTTGAAGTCGTTTGAAAAAGTCATATTATATATTATATCTTAAACATTTTACATTGCATTTAGAGCAGCCACTACGAAAAATTAACACTTTACTTAGCTATCCTCAAATTCGTGTTTTTTTTTTATAAATTTTAACGATTATTTTCACTAAGTCAAATTCAATGGCATTTGCGGTCAAATGAGTGAAAACAAATTGTCAAATGGGACTAAAAAATGGTATTTTGATTGATTTAGATCAGAATAGGCGTTCAGGCGTGTACATGCGCTGCTAATGCGGCTATATGTAAGTTTTTGGCCGTTAATATCATCGCTAAAGGTAGGGATAGAGCAAAGAAAGTTGTGTCAAAATATGTCGACAAATTTTGTTGTCAAAATACGAACCAGCAAACCAGCCTTTATTCGCCACCAAACAGTCCAGTGTCTAGGATGTTTTCAAATTTCATATTTTTTTTAGATGAGATTCGCTTTTTGACTTCTGGAAATATATTAAAAATCTTTCGAAGCTACTTACGGCAATTTGATTATTTTCGCTAGACTTGCTGCACCTATTAAAAGGAATCGGATAAATTAGCAGACTTTTCCTGTTGTTTTATAAAAAGCTGGATAACGAAGTTTACTTCGCAAAGTGTGTTTTTGTCTTTTTCGCCAATATTTTTCAGTAGTCATAATTAGAAAAAAAATAACGCTTCTCCGATTCCCATTAGACTATGGTCTATAGATATAGGCTCAGTTAAAACAAAAACAAAAAAAAAAAAGACAATCGATTCCAAAGGAGGCCATTTTTCCCAAACGGGGTACCGTTCATTACATTTTCTGTACTGCATCTATGCCAACCATTTATTTTTCTTTAATATTCAGCAGCTTGGATTGAATCACCTTCCCTGTAGACGGTTCGGCCGCTGCAATTGCACCCTTGAGAGAGAGCGAGTTACAAAAATATTAGGCATGTCTTGTCTAGTGAGGATTATTTTTTCTGACATGCATTATAATAAATATGACATTATTACCTTTCCACTCCATCAATGCCGCAAACCTAGATAAACAAAAAGTCCAGCTAACCAAGCGCACCTGAGGTTGGTCAATATCAACAAGCGCATTATTGCTCACAATAGTGTACAAAAAGCATACACACATAGGTACATAAATATTTGTAAGGATTTCGTTTGCCATGGCTAACAAACGCAATCGTAGATCATAAGTTAACTGCATAACTGAAATAACACATGATCATGTAATTATTATTTATGCAATGCAGATACATTGGAGAAATATTACGAATATATGTAGCTACATATGTATGTATCAACATATTTATGTGTGTACCTCTGTAAGCCATAAAACAGTTTGCAACTCCTAAGACGCAATGCAGATATTCCACTTATTGTGCTTTAGGCGTTTCGCTACTCTGAAAATACAAATATACATACATACATATGTACAAGTATTTATGAAAGTAAGTAAGCCATAACACTGCTGCCGCTGCTACTGCAATTGTCGGTGATAATAGTGTTGCCCGGTTGCTACTATGTAGTCTCTAATCCAAAGTTGCAGATATTACAATTGTAGCCGCAATTGACTGGACATTGGATACGTGTATTCAAAATTCAACTCTGTGTCCAGTTGCACACACAATACACACACATTCATTCTTGGTTGAATTTATACAAACACACAGAACATGGAGCGCAGCAAGCATCGTGAGCACTATGTGTGTACATAGCGCACATCTGTTGAGAAACGGAGAAATTCCTATAATGCTAACGGCATTGCCAATGTATGTGGGGCCCTCTGCACTGCCAAGTCTGAGGCGGGTTGTAGAGAACCTCACTAAAGAGTACATATTTACATATTTATTTATGGCATTGGCTGGCATCGTAGTCTGCCGAAATATGCACTCACACAAATATATACACTTATGTACGTACATATATACGTATGTATGTGTTCATTAGACTGGGTCACTAAAAACGAAGATGAGTAGGAGGTATGCAATATATTTTCAAATATATTTAGTTGTAATTTTTTTTGAACGAGATTTGTTTTTGTTCTCAGGCCAAGCGCTTTAATTTGACACCCTATTTTTGAAAACCGAACGAACGGTGCAGATCTTTTATGCTGCCCAAAAAATGCCTTCGCGTATTATATATATAGATTCGCAGACACTTGAGCACTTTTCTGTCGATATCTCGGACTTTGACATCAAAATATAAATTGTCCCTTTTTTTGTTTGCTTTGGTTTAAAGTCATTGAACTAAAAGCGAAATTAAATTTAATTTGTACTCTTAGCGTTTCGAGGCATTTCGCATCTTCCTCAGCGCATCTTTTTTTTATTAAACTGACAAATAATAAACATGAAATAAAGTTATCCCGTTAGAACGCCTTCAAAATAGGATTTCCATCTGGAGGCGGGATTTTATAAACCTTTTTTTTTTTTGAGTAGAGTAAGACCCGATATAATGTATCTACGTCGAAACTGTTGTATAAATGCATATAGTAGGTATGTATTAATGTAAATATATTTATATGCAGCAGCAAGCAGCAGTTGTTGCAACCGCAAATTCCAGTCCATGGAAACATTCTTTGCTGCCCCCTTTCCCATTCATATACACACACACACTTGTACCTCTGAACGGAAGCATGCGATCAAGTCCTTCATTCAACTATGTAGCAACTATGCAGTATTCGAAATTAAATTGAATTTCAAAAAAGTTCATAAATTGCACATTATTAAAGTAGTTATTGTGTGAGCAAGTGTGTGCACATACCATACGCCATATACATACATACATACTAATGTACATACGTATGTAGTTGGGCAAACATTTGTTGTTGCAGCGCAATGCCGTCGGCAATAATGAGACCTGAATTATGAGTTGCAAAAGATATAACGAAGAACTGCTTGCAGCAACCAAAGTTTTGCATTTTTTTTGATACTGTGCAATTACATAAGTCTATAAAAATCTATATAAGTGAATAAAACTCATACACTTACATACACAAATGTGCATTTGAAGTAATGTTTGCATTAGTACCAATAATTCGCGTATAAAATATAAAATATATGAATTTATGCATATAAAATGTTCATAAATATTTAATTTTAATTTCAGATCTATATATACAAATTTTGGCTTTGTAAGTAAATAAATAAATATTATTACAAGTTCCTTGTGCTCAAATAAATAAACATAACATCTTCCCTCGACAATACTTTCCTCATCATGAAATCCATGAAAGGCTGCCCACAGGGAGGTCTCGACCCAAAAAGTTTTTTCTCTCCCATTTCCACACAAGTGCTATTTGAAAACAACTCCAAAAATGTGAAATATTTCCAGAATGTCACTTTTAGGTGAGAAAGAATTTTTTATTTGCACAGCTTATTTCTCCAAAAGTGTTCAAATAAAACAAACAGCCAGCCTCCCAGGAAAAACCATGACATGGAGCCATGAAAAATTTCATGAAGAATGTGGAAAAAACTTCAACATAAGCTTATGTGATAAATGAGATTCAAAGTGATATGCAAATGTTTAAAAATTTAGTACACTTTTTTCTAACAGCTTCTAAACTATTAAGTGACATTCAGGAAAATATTTTACAAAAATGCAAAAATAAAAAAAAAAACTAGTAATTTTTAAAGAGCCTGAAAGCAATTTCGTTTTCTGCACAAATTTTCACGTCGATAAGCAATTTCAGAGGATAAATTTACCAACCTTAAAAAAAAAATATATAAAAAATACTTGCCATGTACACTTTCAGGCGAAAATTTCAAACTTAATACCGTCATAAAAAAATAAATTTGACCTGCGAATGCAAAGGTATTTTTTTTTTTTAATTTTACTATATGGGTCTTTCATCCAAAATTGGAATCATTTTTCTTACTAATAGTTGGGAAATGCCCGACCGCTATTTCGGTAGCGCGTGAGTATCTCCTAATCAGACTTATAGGGACTTAAAGCTACAAATATATTGCAAGAAGCTAAGTGTTAGATGTGGTGGCAAGGCATCCTCGACTAGGTCTCACCGAGAGCAAAGAGAGTGGGACTACCCTTGTACAGATGGGCCTCGTACAGATCAGATATAGCTGGGCAAATATTAAGACATTTTGAACAACAAAGCCTCTATGAACGAGGCGGTCAAGCAATCACCTTTGGCTCACGAACCCTCAACTCTCATTTCAGGTGGATGAACTGACAGACCACTGACCAGATGTTCTAAATAGTTGGTGGACGACGGGGTGGAATAATTTAAACCCTTCTTCGTAAACTGCAAAGCTCTTGCAAGACTTTAGTCTTTAAACTTAAGTCGGAGTAAGACTTATTACAAAAAAAAAAAATGTAGAATGATTATCACCATCGTAATAAGCACTAAATTAAGTTGTTAATCTCCACAGGTTTTTATCGAATTAAAGACGTACAAAAGGCTTATTTTCTCAAAACTCTCATCTTAAAAGTCAAACGGCCTTTGAACTTAGCTTTTCAACACCTTAGTTTAACTTTTAGCACATACTTAAAGCTTCTTTTGCACATTTATGCTATTACATACACACATTCGCCCAAGTTATATGTAAGCAAGTGAATTTTCTAAAACAAGCCAAATTCGTTTGTGTCAAAAGGGAAGCTCTATCAAAATACGCTTACACTAATAAAGCCTAAAGCATAGAAGAGAAGTGTGAAAATGTGGGTTTAGATTATTCAGCACACACGTTCAAGGGGCTTTGTAGCTCCATGAGTTCATAAAAGAAAATTAGTATAACGCACATGTATGTATGTACGAACATACATATGTATGTATACCCCTATATTTTTATTGACATATCTACATACATATATCAACATAAATTTGTGTTTAATGTTTTTATGCTGCCGAAAATTAATTCAATTAATTCTATTCAACCATATCCCTTTCTTTTCAGACACAGCTTCCTTACACTTCTTTGATGAAGAAAACTCTTTACAGCTTTCTTTAAACACTTCACTCACACTGCCAACGAGTATACATACATACATATGTAAATGCTAATGAGTTTTAATGGCTTCACTCATTGCTCATTTCGACGCGTGCTTACAAAAGCTGTAAAGAAATTATTCACGCTGCCAACAACGGCCCGTACAGTTATTCATACG
>NW_016164979.1:23484-29295 GCF_001687245.7 Rhagoletis zephyria | reverse complement strand
CAATCTTTTGAGAAAAAGAGTCTCCAGAATTTTAGAGGCGATGGGTAGCCAACTGATTGGGAGATATGACTCAACTCTGTCAACTTTTTCCTGGTTTACGAATCATCTTTACCTGGGAAACTTTCCATTTAGGTGGAACGAAACCAGATGAGAAGATTGCGTTATAAATATAAGTCAGGAAAGTGATTCCTTCTTCCGGGACCTGTTTTAATATTTCTCCAGTGATTAGATCGTAACCGGGAGCCTTCTTAGCTTTGAGTTTTTTGATCGCTTCCTTAACCTCAGCTTCTGAGAATTTTTTTATGGGTGGGTCCATTTGGTAGGGTTGTTCGAGAGTCTGTCTTACTTTTTGTGCAGTATAGGGAGAGGGTTCAATTTCATGCGGAGCAAACACATTTTTTAGGTGACGTGCAAATGTGCTTGCTTTTTCGAGATCACTTTTAGCCCATTGGTTGTTTTCCATTCTGATGGCGGGTTGTGCCAGAGTTGGCGTCTTTAATTTGCTTGCTGCTTTCCAGAGAGAATAATCGCTGGCAGCTGTTGAATCTAAGTTACTGAGGTAATGATGAAGTTGGGAATTGCGTTCTTTTTGCAAGATTTCTTTGAGCTCTCTCGTTAGCGTAGTTAATCTTGATTTGTCTTCGGGATGTCTAGTCTGGTGCCACTTCTTTCTAGCCTGGCGTTTTTTGGTCAGTTTTTCTTTTACAAGAGAAGGGATTATTGTACGCTGTGATTTGCTTAGAATGGGTGTTGATCTCCAAGCAGCTTGTTGGATGCAGTTATTGAAGTGTTCAACAGCTGCAATGATATCTTCGCTAGATTTCAGCGAGTGGTTCAAGTTTAATTTTGAAGATGTTAGGCTTTGGAAGAGATTCCAGTCAGTTCTGTTGTTGTGAAGGGAACATTGAGAGTTTGAGTGAACAAGATTATTGCTTAGAGTGACCATTACGGGAGAATGGTCAGAGCATAAATCGAAACAGGGATTACATATTATTTCATTATCTGCAATACCTTTAAACACGCAAAAGTCTATTAAGTCTGGAGTGTTTTTGGTATCAGTTGGCCAATACGTTGGTGAGCCTGAGAAGGCTGAGTTAAGATTTAATCTTGCCATAACCGCAAAGAGTTGTCGGCCTTTAGGAGTGATGAGGCGAGATCCCCATTGTGGGTGTTTTGCGTTGTAGTCTCCTCCAGCTAAAAACCTGCTTCCTAGAGTTTGAACAGTTTAACATAATCTTCTGACTTGATCGCATGCTTGGGTGGGCTATATATTGCTGAGATTGTTATTTGGCCTTTCAAGTCCTCGACAACTATATTAGTAGCTTCTGTGCAGTATGAGTTAATATTAAAGTGTTTAATATTGTTTTTTATTAATATAGCTGAGCCAGCATGTGCTTTTTTATCGGGATGTATTGTGTGATAGAGTTTGTAATTCGGTATTTGGAAATAGCTCTTTTCGGTGAAATGGGTTTGGGATATTAGGAGAATATCTATATTATTAGACTTGAGTAGCATTTTAACCTCGAGTATGTGTTTTGATAGGCCATTAGCATTCCACAGGAGAATATTCATGGGATTGTAGGGATGCCGGACTTCGTCGTAAGGGTGACGAGAAGATTCATCATCATAGTTGTGATTTGTTGCATAACTTGCTTGAGAAGCATTATCATTTCTCGCATTTCGCTTGAGGCATCAGAGGCGTTTTCTTTTGATTGAGGGATTGAGTTACTAGGACTCGGATCTTGTGTGCTTTTCAACATTTGGGAGTAAGAAAGTAAATTTCGGGGCGGTTGCGAGACTCGATTGGGTGAAATTGGAGGTGATTGCTGCTGGCTGGTACTTTTGGGATTGTTGTCCTCCATTCTTCTTAAGATCTTAATATTGGGTATTTAAGTTTCTGCAGATTTTTGTACACCATGTAGCTTTTATAGTTTGCTGGGTGATTTCCTTCACACAGAGCACATTTAACATCGTTGGATTTTGTCTTGCGCGAGCAATCTGCAGACAAGTGGGTGCAAGCGCATTTAATACATACCGGTCTTCTACGGCAGTATGCTTTTTTGTGTCCATACTGTTGACAGTTAGCGCATTGCGGGATTTCGCGTTTTGAGCGTGGGGGTTCAAATACAATTTTTGTGTTAAAGAGATATTTGATATCGTATATTTCCTTGTTATTAGGGTTTGCTTTTAGCTCTACAATGTACATTGGTAGCGGTTTTTTCGTGTTTCTGTGTTTCATATTGTAAATGTTAATAGGGATATGACCGAGATTTTGTAGGGCTTCAGCGATTTCTTCGGTGCCAATAGACGAGTGCATATTTCTGAGTATAACTTTGAAATTTCTTTCTTGGTTTGGCTTGTATGTATAAAACTCAGTGTTTTTTTTTTATCTAGTTGCTGAACAATTGCTTTGTAGGCCTCGGGAGTTCTTGCTTGTATTTTAACTTGCTCATTGCTTATGAATTTTAAGTCGTACATACTTGGAGCAATTTCGGATAAAAGCTTCATTAGGGAGCTAATGTTGCTTACTTTATCAACGAAGATTGGTGGGGGCTTGGGATTATTTTCTTTGGGCTTTGGGGCTTCATCGTCTTCTATTTCAGGAGATGAAAATCTATTTTCTTTAGACTGGGATTCGCCTAGCCAGTATTTATCAAGCTTTGCTTGTTTTTTGTTATTTGATGGCTTACCTGGGCTTTCTCGGGGCCTTTTTTTGGGTTCTACTGTGGTCCATTCCTTACCTGGGGTAGGTTTATCATTTGAGGCTTGCTGTTGGTACAGTAATTGTAATTGCTTTTGAAGTAGCTCAATTTGATCCTGGATATTTGGATTTTTACTATTGGCCGAGGTGGGGCATTGTGAGCTCCATGAATTTGGTGACTGTCATGAGATCGTCAGTTGTTGTTGCTGTTTCTGTTCTTTCTTTTCCGGTTATTGCTGTTGCTTTTCCTGTTGTGTCTGTGTTTTTTGCGGTGTTTCGGGCTGCAGAGGAAGTTGGGATTCTTGTTGCTGTTGTGACCTTTGTTGTCTATGCTGTTGTTGTTGTGGCTGAGACGATTCCTGCCCTCCCCCTTTGGGAGGGGTACGATTTAAGGGCATTTTGAAACTGGGTGTTTTTGGGGTATTTTTATCTTTTATTTTTTAAATATAAATATACTATGGCAACCCTGAAGTAGTGTCAATACTTAGAAGTGCCCAAAACATAGCATACTTTTAGGCTGCCTGTACATCCACTACTGTTTTGTTGCTAGCACTTTTGTTTGTTTCTTTTCAACTCGGCGGAGTCTCACTTGAGAATTTATCACTCGCGCAGGTACAAATTTTTAATTTTAAATATCAAGCTCCACTTTCACTCAGAACTTTTAAAGCACTCCTTAGTGTAAATTGTTGTTAAATATTCACTGTATTATTTTCTTGTCTTTTACTGTTTTTTTTGGATTGATTTATCACTTTGTTGCACTATGTGAAATTTCACGTCCACTCGGTAGGGTTACCAATTAGATTCTCAAATTACATAAAATTTCGACAGACAAAGTTAAATATTGCATACAATTTGGTTGAATAACTAAACTAAAACAATCTAGCAGCAATTTATTGAATCGAGGAAGAGGGTAAATTTATTTTGTATATTATTTTTTAGTGGGCAATTTAAGTTGGAGCTGTGGGCAGCAATACTTGCTTCTTTGGATGCTGAGTTGGATGGAATGTCTGTGGCTGCAGGTTGTGCTGGCGTGCAACAGGGCGCAGATGCTCCAGTAGTGCGATTCACTAACTTTTAACAACGCTACTTGCGGAGTTGTAAACTAACAATTTTAGTTGTTTGCAGTAACGATTGTACGATTAACTAACGTACCCATTAACAACACTAAGCAGCTGACTTTTGATTTTTATTTAAAATGATAAGAAGTGGCACCTCTGTCATCCGAAATGTCAAAATCTACGAAAATCACAAAAGGGAACAGGAAGAAAATAAAGCAATTTACACAGATTCTTCTTAAAATGTAAGTATTTCAATAAATTGCGGAATAGTTGATCGTATTTCATAATTTAACCAACAACTATTGTTCTTTTATCGCAGGATGGCCTCGACTAGCCAAGCAGCCAACAAGCGGAGCCGAGCTTCAATGGAGCAGTTAAGTGGCATGCTGGACTTCTTCTGGGAAAACCCGGGACTAGCCGGTGGGAAGTTTCATCGGCTTCACGGGAAGATGGAGCACGAGAAGAAGTGGGAGGAGATGGCTTCCAAGCTAAATTCCATCGGAGGCGCTCAAAAGTCTGCCGAACAGTGGCGTACAGTAAGTAATAAGCCCATTAAGTTTGAACGTACCAGCAAGCAATGGTGCTGTGCGTATGAACTGGTGAATAGGGAAAAATTTATAATTTTTATTAAGGTCTGTCGTTTGTGAAAATAATTATTAACGTAAGAATATCGGTTTTCTTACACATACAAGTGGAGTCAATCCCATGCATTGTCACTGTGCACAGTCTCGTTTATTGTATGTACATGCATTCATTGTTTGGAACATTTTACCTGTTATTTTTTAATGATACTTTTTTTTTCTTACGTACATAGGTATGGCGCGATTTGAAGAGCCAGTGTTCGAGTGCGCGACAGGAAAAGGCAGCAGGCGTTAACCGGCAACAAGCCCGTTAAGCAAGCTCCTTTAACAGAGCTGGAAGAGCGGATCGTGGCCATAATCGGGAGCAACTATATTGAGGGCCACGAGTCTGTGGCAGAAAATGTACCAATGAACTTGGTAAGTTTTAAGTGACTTATTTCTGACTCAGTATTAACATCTTTTTCATTATTAGGTGCTCCAATTGGCCATGGAAGACGGTGAGGAGATTGTTTTCCTGGATGAACTGGTGGAGTGCGAAGGCTTAATAGAGGAGTAGACGCGGCCGGAAACTCCAAAAACTCCTACACTTAGAACCCCTCGCAGAGGATTGAAGAGGAAGAGAGAGGAGGAGCAGATCGACGTCCAAAATAAATTTTTGGAAATTGCCAAAACGCAAGCCGGGGCAACCAAAGTAAATATTTTATTATTAGATTTTGCAATTTTTAATGATTGTTTTTTAAAATACATAGATGCTGTCAGAAAGTTTCGCCAGACTGGTGGAGGTACCATTCCAACTGGCGGGGGAGCTCCGCGGATACCGAGAGGGGTTGAAAGCCTGTGCTGATGCAATAAACAATTTGGCCAGGGCACTCGGCCCACAATAATTTTTTTGAGCCAGATTAGGTTAAGAAAAGTAATGATTGTTTTTTAAAATACATAGAGGCTGTCAGAAAGTTTCGCCAGACTGGTGAAGGTACCATTCCAGCGGGCGGGGGAGCTCCGCGGATACGGAGAGGGGTTGAAAGCTTGTGCTGATGCAATAAACAATTTGGCCAGGGCGCTCGGCCCACAATAATTTTTTTGAGCTAGATTAGGTTAAGAAAAGTAAAAGCAGATTGAGAATTATGTTAAGAAAGTGAATTGGTACCTTTCAATTTTCTGCAGAATATTGTATTATATACATACACTGGTGGCCTGATAATTAGAAACCCGAGTTCACAAGTTTTTTTTTATTTTTTTCCTTTTTTTTGTTATTTTTTGGCCTTTTAACAATTATATTCAACAATTTTATAATGAGCTCGAGGCCATTTTTTAAATGAAAATTTATTGTGGAAAAGCAACAATAATTTGAAAAAATGGTAGAAGTGATAGCTATTTCGGAAATCACCACATTTCCTCATCAGACTTCTTTCAGTAGGATTCGAACCGACGATCCCACTGACTCAGCCAGTTGCCTATGCACCGTGCTAAG
>NW_016164979.1:0-20878 GCF_001687245.7 Rhagoletis zephyria | reverse complement strand
CCTACTGAAAGAAGTCTGATGAGGAAATGTGGTGATTTCCGAAATAGCTATCACTTCTACCATTTTTTCAAATTATTGTTGCTTTTCCACAATAAATTTTCATTTAAAAAATGGCCTCGAGCTCATTATAAAATTGTTGAATTTTATTTTTTTCTTTATTTGTTTTAATTTATTTTAAGAAAAAACCATAAAGCAAAGTTGTAGACTTGATTTATAAAATTTCTAAAAATTTCAGAAAGTCGTCAATATTTCAAGCTTTTTAATCAGAATTTCTGGAAAAAATTCGTGTGTGCTGTTTTATAACCCATTCAATTTTGATATAAATTGTGTAAGTTTTAAGTAACTCAAAAATCTCATTGATTTTTGAGATTTTTTTTTCGCTGACGTTGTGCATTTTCTTCCATACGAAGGATGTTCGAACATTCTTCTATATAGTAGAAATTAAAATTCATTTTTATACTAGTAAAGCTTATACATTTGCTATCATTTATTTCAACATTATTGATTTATTGCCAAATTTGCATATGCATGTTGGCATAATGATAGCAAATTTAACAAGCGAGTGAGTGAACTCTTTTCAGTTCTCAAAAAACCGAAATTTATATATACCTTGAAAACGGATTTACTTTCTCAATCTCTGACTGCATATTTGGATTGAGGGGAAAATTTATCATAAGAAATGAGAATAATAGAGGTCATACCTTCTTTAAAAGCTTATGATCTAGTGTGATTAATGTAAATATACGATTAAGGAAAAAATAGCGTGTGATATTTACATTTTTAATAAAGTATGTACTTCTAAATATTTGATTCTAAGCTTTAATTATTTGAACTCTTAGAAGTGTAATCATACAAATTTTAGGAACAGAAGTTCGTTATCAATCTTTCTTGTACACGTTTTGCAGTGGAGTTCTGTCCGAATTCTCAAAATCTGTTGAAAAATGTTCAATAGGATCGCTAATTGACCGCTGACTAAAACGAATGTTGTGAAGGGCTGCACGCGCGTTAACGACTTTACCAGCGAAAGCGGGGTCATATAACAGAACCCTTTGTTGTGATAAGCATCACCAAGTTCCTTTGAGGAAGCCAAAGAGTCTCTCAATCGGGCTCCGTGCCTTGCAGAGCGCTTCATTGTACCGAAATTTTGGTGACGCTTCTGGCTGGTTGGGTAAAGGAATCATGAGCCATGGCTCTAATGGGTATCCAGAATCCCCTTAAAGAAAGTGCTTTTAGTATTATATTTTAAAATAAATTAACAAAAATAAGTACCAATCAAAAACATATTGCGGTTTCCATCTTCAAAAGCTCGCTGCATGACTTGTCGCACAGCGGAAGAGCTCCAAATATAGGAGTCCTGTCGTGCTCCCGGATGCCTGGCATTCACGTTAAGGATTTTTAGATTTGGGTCACATATCTATAGCAAATACAATAAACAATCAACACCATACTTCATTTCAAATGCTTTGCTTACCATTCGCACATTTATGGAGTGATATCCATGATGATTGACGTATGCTTCCTCGTTATGTTTAGAACTCAAAATGGATATGAGGGTGCAGTCGATCGCACTGATGGTTCCTCCGACGAAAGGCGCAGGAGCTAAGGAAAACGCTTCCTTGGCAGCTTGACGTTCTATTTGGGTCATGGGGAACTTCACTTCCGACAAGAATAAGCGGCTATGGATGGCTTCGGTTACCTTGTGTGTGCAGCGGCTGGTAGATGACTGACTCAGTGAAATTCCCCATTGTTCCCCTACAGGCCGTTGATAACATCCCGTGGCGTAGAATCGCAAAGCGCAAAGAACCTTTCAAAACAAAAGTGAATTTATTGACACATGTAAAACTTTATTAAAAGTAAGTATTTAATGCTTTACCTGTTTTTCAGCCGATATCGCTGTAATTCTTGAACCTTTTAAAAGGTCTTCCAGCCGTTCAACCACGTCCGCCACCATGCCTGGACGCACACGGTAAAGCTTCCGGAACTCTAAAGGTGGGAGATCTAGGGGATTATCAATATCCCGCAGAAAACGCCGATCCACCGTTGACAAATTTGTCACTGGCTCGTTTTGAGATAAGCTTGACGCTACAAATTCAAAAGCCATCTCTAATTTTTATTTACTTCTTTCTTTTGCGTTTTAAGTTACTTTTATTTGTTTAGATATTTTCGCTAACACAAAATTGACAACTCCAATTGAGATGTCGACAATTTAGCAATAGCCGAACCGTAAACGATAACAGCTCATTTTTCGAAGGCCAGTGTTGTTAAGGAAACGTTTTCTGAATAGCAAAATCGATAAAATTGTTGTTTAGTTGACATAACGATAACAAATGTTGTTAAAATAGCGTAGTGAATCGCAATGACCGCTCAAACATGTGCTTGGAAGGTGATCGATTGTGCAAAGCAGGGGATTGTCATACAGATGTGGCGTTATATAATGTAGCTATTTAGGCATCGTGTCCATTGGCGGTCCTCGAAATTTTTGTTTTGTTTGTTTTCGAAATTTTTGTACTTGGGCATTTCATCGCAGAAGATTTCATTTCAAAAAGTGCTTACGTGCCAAGTTTTGTGAAATTTTGGGTAATACCTTAAAAGACGTTGAACGTTATAATGAAGCTATATGAAGTTTGTTGCTGTCGCCATCTGATTTTGTTATGGCAACTTCGAGAAAAACTATTTTGGATGAAGCAAAAAAAAGGCAGCACATAACTTCCACCAAATAAATCAGTATTAGGTGATAATGCCACCGGCCAAACGACATTCATTGCAAAATTGTAAGGTGTCGAAGATTCGAAAAAGGGTTCAGGTCTGGAGGATGCGTATGGGCTGGGCTGGAGCAGTTGAACCACTGGATTAAAGTGCTATCGGATCACATTAAGAGCATGAAGCCGCAGGCACAAAAGAAACAAGAGGTCCGACAGCGGGTAATAACTACGTCGCAGACTTATTGTGAGGTGGATGATGATTTGGATCCCGCTACGCACTTAAAACGAACGACGAGAAATAATTCGATTGATGAGGATGATCTTCTGTTGCTCAACCAAGAGCGCGCTGATCTCGGTCTGGATATCGTAGATATGATATGAAGCATACGAAACAAAAATTAACTTTAATTTTGCTTGCTTATTTTTATTTCAGACGGACTACATGAAGTTCACCGGTTCTTACTATCATTCAGTCTTATGTCTTCCTAGGTGAGTCCAAGTTACAAACCGAATGTCACTGAAACCGATAATATATCCCTTTCCCGCCCATTAGTGTGTGGGGAGGCGGCGTGGCTGAAATCCAGTCCACATTTTTTTTTATATTTCTGGGTTTTTATGCAAAAATAGGTCTTGCGGCAAATGTTTGCTACTTTGGGTGATCGTTACCTAATCCTTGCCACATTAGAATCCAGAATTCGGATGGCTGGTGGGCGTGGCAGTTGACCGATTTTTACCATCTCTTAGATTTTTGTCTTCTTAGGTTAATCCAAATTGCAAACCGACTTTCGTTGAAATCGTCGTAGATAATACTTTGTAGGAAGGAAATAAATGATACCGTCAACAAAAGAAAAGTGCCAAAAATCAATGGTATTTTGTAGCCAACTTGAACTATCACTGTGTTATACCAGAACTGAATGGAGCACAAAACGCTGTGAATATGGTGGCTACAAAAATCCAGACATTAAGAAGTATAAGTGGTTTGAGTGCGGCAGGTTCCCGTGTTTGGAGCATATTGTTCCCATATGCCAAGGTTGTACATTTTATGCGGAGAATATAAACTATTACACAGTAGTAGTAAGGATCAGACATGAATTATACAAGGATTAGCGGTTTGAGACACTTAACAGTAGTAAGATTTTGAATTTTGTGAATTTTGAATTGTGTCGTCGTTGCAAAGGACCATCGATATAAGCAATTATATCTACTATATATTTGTGGAAGTATGTATGTATGTATGTTTGTATGTATGTATGTGCCACGTTGCAGCCTAAACGGACGGACAGAATCGAACAAAATTTTGACAGAGTATTGCCATGACTCCTGGGCCTATAATAGGGTGAAAAAATTGGGATCCTACAAGGGGGCGTGGCACATCCCATAAGCGCGAAATATTTAATCAGCCATAACTTCGGAACCATAAGTCACATGACCTTGAAATTTGGTATACAGACATATAAATGGTAGGTGCTTATAAGAAGGTATATATAAATGAGTTTGTAGAAGGGGGCGTAGCACATCCCATAGGCGTGGAATTTTTTATCAGCTATAACTTCGGAACCTTAAGTCACACGAACTTGAAATTTGGTATGGAGACATATCAATGGTAGCTGCTTATAGGAGGGTATATATAAATGAGTTTGTAAAAGGGGGCGTGTCACATCCAATAGGCGTTGAATTTTTTATCAGCTATAACTTCGGAACCATAAGTCACACGAACTTGAAATTTGGTATGCAGACATTTTACTGGTAGGTGCTTATAGGAGGGTATATATAAACGAGTTTGTAAAAGGGGGCGTGGCACATCCCATAGACGGGGAGTTTTTTTATCAGCTATATCTTCGGAACCATAAGTCCCACGAACTTGAAATTTGATATGCAGACATACCAATGGTAGGTTCTTATAGTAGGGTATATATAAACGAGTTTGTAAAAGGGGGCGTGGCACATCCCATAGACGGGGAGTTTTTTTATCAGCTATATCTTCGGAACCATAAGTCCCACGAACTTGAAATTTGATATGCAGACATACCAATGGTAGGTTCTTATAGTAGGGTATATATAAACGAGTTTGTAAAAGGGGGCGTGGCACATCCCATAGACGGGGAGTTTTTTTATCAGCTATATCTTCGGAACCATAAGTCCCACGAACTTGAAATTTGATATGCAGACATACCAATGGTAGGTTCTTATAGTAGGGTATATATAAACGAGTTTGTAAAAGGGGGCGTGGCACATCCCATAGACGGGGAGTTTTTTTATCAGCTATATCTTCGGAACCATAAGTCCCACGAACTTGAAATTTGATATGCAGACATACCAATGGTAGGTTCTTATAGTAGGGTATATATAAACGAGTTTGTAAAAGGCGGCATGGCACATCCCATAGACGTGGAATATCTTGTCAGCTATAACTTCGGAAAAATATGCCACATGAAATTGAAAATTGGTACGCTGACTCATCTATGGTAGGTGCTTATAATAGGCCATAGGCGTGGAATTTTTCATCAGCTATAACTTCGGAACCATAAGTCCCAAGAACTTGAAATTTGGTATGCAGACATTTTAATAGTAGGTGCTTATAGGAGGGCATATATAAACGAGTTTGTAAAACGGGGCGTGGCATATCTCATAGGCGTTGAATTTTTTATCAACTATAACTTCGGAGCCATAAGTCACACGAACTTGAAATTTGGTACGCAGGCATGTCTATGGTAGGCGCTTATAGTATAGCATATCGTCCCGTTTCTGCCTTAACCACGTATATACAATTTTTGGGAAAACTAATATTACCACTTATAACAGCTTCTTAAGCGTCACACTATTTGAAAATAGAACAAAGACTTAATTAAGGTGCTCACTACTCTGAGTGGAACCAGAAATATTAAGTAAAAAATGCATTTATTTTATTCCAGGGGATGAAATTAAGCATTTTTTCTTACACTCTCTAAATTACCACTATTGCAGATACGAGGTTGAGGCAGAAACGGGACGATATATAAAGGAGTTTGTAAAAGGGGGCGTGGCACATCCCATAGCCGTGGAATTTTTTATCATCTATAACTTCGGAACCATAAGTCACACGAGCTGAAATTTGGTATGCAGACAATTTAACGGTAGGTGCTTATAGGAGGGAATATATAAACGAGTTTGTAAAAGGGGGCGTGGCACATCTCATAGGCGTTGAATTTTTTATCAACTATAACTTCGGAGCCATAAGTCACACGAACTGGAAATTTGGTATGCAGGCATGTCTATGGTAGGCGCTTATAGTATGGTATATATAAATANAAACGAGTTTGTAAAAGGGGGCGTGGTAGATCCCATAGGCGTGGAATTTTTCATCAGCTACAACTTCGGAACCATAAGTCACACGAACTTGAAATTTGGTATGCGGACATACCAATGGTAGGTGCTTATAGGAGGGTATATATAAACGAGTTTGTAAAAGGGGGCGTGGCACATCCCATAGGCGTGGAATTTTTTATCAGCTATAACTTTGGAACCATAAGTCCCCAGAACTTGAAATTTGGTATGCAGGCAGGTACTATAACTTCGGAGCCATAGGTCACACGAACTTGAGATTTGGTATGTAGGCATGTCTATGGTAGGCGCTTATAGTATGGCATGTATAAATGAGTTTGTAAAAGGGGCGTGGCACATCCCATAGCCGTGGAATTTTTTATCATCTATAACTTCGGAACCATTAGTCACACGAACTTGAAATTTGGTATGCAGACATACCAATGGTAGGTGCTTATAGAAGGGTATATATAAACGAGTTTGTAAAAGGGGGCGTGGCACATCCCATAGACGTGGAGTTGTTTTATCAGCTATATCTACGGAACCATAAGTCATACGAACTTGAAAGTTGGTATGCAGACATTTTAATGGTAGGTCCTTATAGGAAGTAATAGATAAACGAGTTTGTAAAAGGAAGCGTGGCACACCTCATAGGCGTTGAATTTTTTATCAACTATAACTGCGGAGCCATAAGTCACACGAACTTAAAATTTGGTATGCAGGCATGTCTATGGTAGGCGCTTATATAAATGAGTTTGTAAAAGGGGGCGTGGCACATCCCATAGGCGTTGAATTTTTTATCAGCTATAACTACGGAACCATAAGTCACACGAACCTGAAATTTGGTATGCAGACATAGACGTGTAATGTATGCAAACATGTCAATGGTAGGTGCTTATAGGAGGGTATATATAAACGAGTTTGTAAAAGGGGGCGTGGCACATCCCATAGGCGTTGAATTTTTTATCAGCTATAACTACGGAACCATAAGTCACACGAACCTGAAATTTGGTATGCAGACATAGACGTGTAATGTATGCAAACATGTCAATGGTAGGTGCTTATAGGAGGGTATATATAAACGAGTTTGTAAAAGGGGGCGTGGCACATCCCATAGGCGTGGAATTTTTTATCAGCTATAACTTCGGAACCATAAGTCCTTGAAATCTGGTATGCAGACATTTCCATGGTAGGTGCTTATACAAGGGTATATAAAAATGAGTTTGTAGAAGGGGGGCGTGGCACATTCCATAGGCGTGGAATAATTTATCAGCTATAACTTCGGAACCATAAGTCCTTGAAATCTGGTATGCAGACATTTCCATGGTAGGTGCTTATACAAGGGGATATAAAAATGAGTTTGTAGAAGGGGGGCGTGGCACATTCCATAGGCGTGGAATAATTTATCAGCTATAACTTCGGAACCATATGTCGCATCAACTTTAAATTTGGAAGGCAGTTATATATATATTTGGTAGGTGCTCATAATAAGGTCTATATAAATGAGTTTGTAAAAGGGGGCTTGGTGCATCCCATAGGCGTGGATTTTTTTATCATCTATAACTTCGGAACCATAAGTCCCTCGAACTTGAAATTTAATATGCAGACATCAATGGTAGGTGCTTATGGGAGGGTATATATAAACGAGTTTGTAAAAGGGGGCGTGGCACATCCCATAGGCGTGGAATTTTTTATCAGGTATAACCTCGGAACCATGAGTCGCACGAACTTGAAATTTGGTATGCAGGTGTAGCTATGGTAGGTGCTTATAAAAAGATAAATATAAATAAGTTTGTAAAAGATGGCGTGGCAAATCCCATAGGCGTGAAAATTTTTATCAGCTATAACTTCAAAACCATAAGTCACATGAAATTTAAATTAGGTATGCAGACATATCTATGATAGGAGCTTATAGTAAGGTATATATGAATGAGTTTATAAAAGGGGGTACGGCACATCCCGTAGGCGTGGAATTTTTAATCAGCCATAAATTGGGAACCATAAATCACATGAACTTGAAATTTTCTATTCATACATAGGTATCTATGGGAGGTGTTCATAGTAACGTATATATAAATGAGATTATAAAAGGGGGAAATACATATATATATTTATCTATTAGATAACTCGGATATTTAAAACTGTGTTTTTTTTGTGAAACCCTACCATTTTTATCTTATTTTGAAATGGAAAGATTAAATCGTTTTTTAATCTCGCGATGCTGTTAAACAAAAAAGGTTCGTTCATAATGAATCAATCTCCGTCCGAATTAAGCATTATACTGGAAAAGTGCAGCTAAGTAAAACAGCTAATCGAAAGGCAGCTAAACAGAATGTACCGAAGTAGAATAATTTTAATTTAGAAATTTGATCGTTACCTTAATCTATCTAATATTAATAATGGAACAAAATTTGGAGTACAAGTGATGATCAATATATTTTAGTTATAGCACGATAAAGCCAAAAGTATGGCTCCTAAGGATGCCTTAATATAAACGAAGAAAATATTTTGTCTCCTTTAAATTATGCTGTTCTGAATATTTGTAGTACTGTTTTATATTTTGATTTGTTTGCCCCGAACGACGTCGGGTGCTCTGCTAGTTTCTTATATGGGCAATTCTCAATTAGTTCGAGCTTTCGCATGACTCGGCAGTTTTTAATCAGACACATAATTTTCGCTGGTTTATTAACAAAAATCAGGTTACATACATATGTTGTGTAGGTTAAGTAAATGCAAAAGAAGGACCACCGTAGATATTTTCTAGCCAAATATGCATATAATTCAGAAATAAAATTGGGAAACTTTCACAAATAAAGGTATGACTCTCCCATTGTTTTTTGTTTTTACGTTGCAAAAAAGGTGCGCTGATTGTTCACGTTTCAGTTTTTAATTAACTGGTAGTATTTGGAGAGGAGAGTCGAATGCATTAGAAGTATGTGCTTGCAATATAAAAGAAGTTATGAAGAGTCAAAGTGGCGTGACCCTTTTTTTTTAATTCTGAAACTCGCGGTTTTTATAGTATACTGTAGCTGGTGCGTACCTAAAACTGTTATCGGACAAAAATATTTAGCAGGAACCGTAAATACCATTTACTTTTTTTCATTAGTTGAACTTGGCCAGATATTTTTATGTCCACAATAAATGTCTTATCCTAATAATAAACAAACCACTTATCCAAATTAAACAAACTTGGTATCAAATGAAAGAGGACTTAAATAGCTGTTAAACAGAAGTAACGAACGAAGGTTACCACTTTTATTTATATTTTTTTTTATAATTTATTACCTCAAGAAATTCATATATTTACTTGACCCAAGGTTTGTTCTATGGTATTAAAATAACATTTGTATTGAAACATTTTTCAATAGCAGGCTTCTCTCGTTTAAAAGATATTTTNTTTGAAATGGAAAGATTAAATCGTTTTTTAATCTCGCGATGCTGTTAAACAAAAAAGGTTCGTTCATAATGAATCAATCTCCGTCCGAATTAAGCATTATACTGGAAAAGTGCAGCTAAGTAAAACAGCTAATCGAAAGGCAGCTAAACAGAATGTACCGAAGTAGAATAATTTTAATTTAGAAATTTGATCGTTACCTTAATCTATCTAATATTAATAATGGAACAAAATTTGGAGTACAAGTGATGATCAATATATTTTAGTTATAGCACGATAAAGCCAAAAGTATGGCTCCTAAGGATGCCTTAATATAAACGAAGAAAATATTTTGTCTCCTTTAAATTATGCTGTTCTGAATATTTGTAGTACTGTTTTATATTTTGATTTGTTTGCCCCGAACGACGTCGGGTGCTCTGCTAGTTTCTTATATGGGCAATTCTCAATTAGTTCGAGCTTTCGCATGACTCGGCAGTTTTTAATCAGACACATAATTTTCGCTGGTTTATTAACAAAAATCAGGTTACATACATATGTTGTGTAGGTTAAGTAAATGCAAAAGAAGGACCACCGTAGATATTTTCTAGCCAAATATGCATATAATTCAGAAATAAAATTGGGAAACTTTCACAAATAAAGGTATGACTCTCCCATTGTTTTTTGTTTTTACGTTGCAAAAAAGGTGCGCTGATTGTTCACGTTTCAGTTTTTAATTAACTGGTAGTATTTGGAGAGGAGAGTCGAATGCATTAGAAGTATGTGCTTGCAATATAAAAGAAGTTATGAAGAGTCAAAGTGGCGTGACCCTTTTTTTTTAATTCTGAAACTCGCGGTTTTTATAGTATACTGTAGCTGGTGCGTACCTAAAACTGTTATCGGACAAAAATATTTAGCAGGAACCGTAAATACCATTTACTTTTTTTCATTAGTTGAACTTGGCCAGATATTTTTATGTCCACAATAAATGTCTTATCCTAATAATAAACAAACCACTTATCCAAATTAAACAAACTTGGTATCAAATGAAAGAGGACTTAAATAGCTGTTAAACAGAAGTAACGAACGAAGGTTACCACTTTTATTTATATTTTTTTTTATAATTTATTACCTCAAGAAATTCATATATTTACTTGACCCAAGGTTTGTTCTATGGTATTAAAATAACATTTGTATTGAAACATTTTTCAATAGCAGGCTTCTCTCGTTTAAAAGATATTTTAGTCCTCTTTCATTTGACACCAAACTTGTTTAATTTGGATAAGCGGTTTGGGTAATATTAGGAAAAGATTTTTATTTTGGACTTAAAAATATCTGGTCAAGTTTAACTGTGGAAAAGAAATAACTGTTATTTAAGGTCCCTGAAAATTAGTGTTGAAAGGCAAAAACGGTTTGTAATAGCTTAGGTTGAAAGGATTGAAGAGCAGAACGTTCCTTACTCATAGGCCAAGAATAACAGCGCTGAGATAACACATCGTACACTTAGATCTAAAGTGAGCTAACTCAAAATTCAGAGAGGGAAATTTAACTGCAATTATCACGCAATTAATACAAAAACAGGTACAACAGTAGTTTTTTTAGTTAATGTATATGATTTCTCTTACATACAAATGAAACATTTCCCAAGTTTTTGTTAGCGTATTTTTTAAGTAAATTTTATTTAATGAAATTTTGTTAATTGATTTTTCATAACTAATAAGAATTAAATATAAAATCCGAAGATATGTGTTTTATATGAAGAAACTCCGAACTTCGGTCTGGAAGACCGATATTAGTAACCATACTATAAAATTCGTGTTAGTAACGGAAGGTTAAGGAGTAACGTCACGCAAAAGAATAAAATTGCACGAGCCTCGGAGGAATATAGTGTGATCATATCTTCGTAAATAACGGTCCCCTATTTCTGCCAGGCTGATCACTTTTTTTACTGGGTAGTTTCCAAAATAGTTACACATACACTTGTAGCACATATTGAAATACATCACACCGCAGTAAGATCCATATGAAAAATGAATAAACAACAATCAAAAATGTAATGAATAAACTACTGTTGTGCAATGCAGCTAGTGGAGCTAGCTATGTGTGCGAGTGAGATCAAATGTTAATTAGTATGGGAATTTGTTTACTGACAACAAATCCAGATTTTCTGTCACCATGAACCCCATCAGTGCCCTTTGGCTCTACGATGATAATGGAATGAAAAGATCAGATAGTTGTCGAATGAGATTTTTAATGTATGCATATCCGGACGCGTAAAGTAAGATATTATTTACAAGAAGAGCTTCTGAAATTGCTTGAATTCAAAACGTAAAAAACGACTTTGTGAACCAAACCGAATAATGTATTTACTAAAGATAAAACCATCAAAGTATGAAAATCAAGTGCGAGTTGCGTTATAAAACAAACTTTCGATGCTCGTTACTAATTACAGTATTGCGTTTATATATGTACATACGTATATTTATTCCTATATACGCACGTATTTGTGGACATCAAGAAACACACATATACGTATGCTTCTGCAAATGAATAGGCTTGTGGGCGGTTAATAACCCACCCCACCTTCCACTTTCCACAGTTAAATTTAGCTAAACATGAAGCACAGTGGTATTTCGAGGAATAGTCTAAGCTTAAAAGTGTGGTACTCGAGCATGCTGCGACAGAATTCAATTTCTGGTCTCGACGAAACAAGCTTTCTGCTTTTGCTTCCACTGTAACGTGTTAAAAATGCAAAAGCGCAGCGTGGATGCCTTTGATTGGTATGACGGATTTATTTGCTCATCTCGTGGATTGTATTCATATAAACTCACAATCTAGTTTGCATTGTGTAAATTCTCAAAAGATAAATATAATTCGCGCTTTTAAGTTATCTAGATATACTGAACTGTGATTATTAGATCCGAAAGAGCACACGATTAGTTTTCAGTTGTCCCTCTGACGGGCAAGTCGTACATATGTATATCCTTCACAAATTTTTATAATACTTAACATCCACATTTTCTGACCGCTACGTTCGAGTAAGTTTTAGCTCTTAATAGTTGCGATCCCGTACGAGTCCGGACTAGCCAGAAATAGTCAGAATCAGTCAGATTTTACTGGAAATCGATCCCGTACTCGGTTCTCTGACTATTGAGAGGACAAAAAGGGGGGTAAATAAGGTCCTCTCTCTGTCAGAAGTTACCAGTTTTAGTCCGAAGATTTTTTGCTGGTAAATTCTGGTAAATGTGTCAAACGACCAGCTGTAGTGTGTTTGGCAACCAAATTGTAAACAAAAGAAAAGTGCACTTTGCTAATTCATGTTGAAAAGTGTTTAATTAGTTGTTTAAGTGGATTCTAATGAATTTGAAAGTATTTTTAGTTATTTACATACATGTGTGAGCTGAGTGTGTTTACATACAAAATAAGCAAAAATTTACATACAAAATAAGCAAAAATTTACAACCAAAATTTGGAGGTTATGTTGAAGTTGACATAAGTTACCATTTTTTACTAGAAAGCAATCCGGTACTTTTCAATGTTACTCTCCCGCTCTGAGGGATTTTTTTATTTTTTGACAGTTTTACTAGTTTTAGTCCGAGGAATACGGGATTGCACCCAATATTATAAGGTTTTTGTATAAGTACATATGTATGTCGTTGAGTTATTCCGTTAAGCGCAGAGATTTAAAATATTTACCGCGTATCTTCTTACACGCCCATACATACATATGTACAATAGTGCATATACGTTTAAGAATCGGCATCTGTACAGCTGTAAAACTATCGATGGTCATCCCATTCGATGTTTTCGATAGCTTGCATTGAAACTATCGATACTATCGATAGTATCGGATAATTTTCAAATGCAATGACAAAGCTATATACATATATAAACTTTTTAGTTTTGTTAAGTTCCTGAAAAATTAGCTAACTTTTGTACTTTCTCATCGATTTTTAAAATATCTTAAACCGATAAAAAAACCTAAAATTCCCAATCGTAGAAAAACATATCGCTTGTAAACGTTAAGAAAACTGTATGTATTACAAAAAACTTTCATCAGTCCATCTCCGGCTACGCCACAGTATTTTTGCATAGAACTCACTCCAAAATTTGGTAAAAGTCCATATTTCAAGCGTGTGCTACAAGAACCCAAATCATTGTACAAATAGCTTACCGTACCCCGGCTTCTACATGATTATTTATCCATTCAAAGTATCAAAAGGAAATACAAGAATCTCCAAAATTTGACTAACCCTGGCTTATATCAATAGTTTCTTCCATCGACGCAGAATCACTTACACCATAGTATGGTTCCAATAAGATATTCAAACTAGTTTTTTTCAAATTTAATTACACTCGTTTACATGATAGTACTTCAAAGCAATTCTGGTTCATTCTCTTTTGTATTTTCTATTTGCTTTTAAACGCTTAAATTTTGTTGAATTCCAGTTTTTGGCTCTTTAAATGGGAAACACCGAAAATGTCAAAAGCAAAGCTAGAAACTTGAAACGAGTTGACGGTACAAACCGTCGCCTGGGTAAAAGATTGTCGTATGTTACGCACGTACGTATGACGCTTACGACATTTACCCAGGCGACGAAACGCATATGTACTCTTCCCTTTTCTTCTGAACCTCTCTCTTCCACTAGCATGCAGAATTGAATTTAATTCTTGAGCCGTGTTAAACCCGGTAATAGGTATAAAATAGTGATGTGTAAGCAAATCAATGTTGCCAAATTCCCATTTTCAAAAATAAAAAAATGCATCATACCAAGTAGTACATATAATATAAACAATATGTATATTTCCTCAAACAAAGACTATCGATAGTGGCAACGACCATTCGGTAGTGCCAAAAAATAGAAACATTCGATAGTACCATCGATAGTTTTACAGCTCTAGGCATCTGACTACGTATGTATAATAAACAAAACATTTCGATTTTATACAACTATTTTATGAAAGCTTATAAAACTTGGCATCTAGTCCTCCATAAACATTTTAAGCGTAGTGTTGCCCTTGCGAATTTTCGGAAAGTCGCAGAAAATTGGAGATTGACAAAAAAGGGTCACCATATTTCTTGCTATTCTATACCAGGGACGGTGCATGAGTATAATAATTTAACTCAACATTTAATCATTATTTTATAATTTTTATTTTTTTTGCTTAAAAATAATACTTATTTTATTTATTTATTTATTCGTTATAATCAAACACACAACCATAAGTTATTTTACAGTGTTTGAACTTAATTATAAAAGCTTTAAAATAACATTNAACAAGTAAGAAAGTCTAAGTTCGGGCGGAGCCGAACATTAAATACCCGGCGCAAGTACTAAATATATGTTTTTTCACCTTTTCGAAACCTACCGCTAGATGGTAAGCCGGGATGTATCAATTTTGAGTAAATTAGCGTCCTAAAATTTCGAAATATATATTGAAGTGTCAAGCATTTCTGAAATCTACCGTTTTATGAAAAGCGGCCGTAATTTTAGTCCGATTTCAATAATTTTCAACGTTTTGCTTTTATGTGGCAAGCACAGTAAAAATACCAAGTTGGGTACAAATTGGTAGAACGGTTACCGATATACATATCTGTGATCATAAGTGGGCGGTGCCACGCCCATTTTCCAAAATTTCACCACAAACGTATTTCTTGGTAAAGAATTGTTGCAAGCATCAATTTTGAATAAATTAGCTTCAATATTTACTGATTTATCGAAGATTTTGTATTTCTCGAAATTACCGTTATATGGGATGTGGGCGTGGTTATTGTACGATTTTTTTAATTTTTCGCCCATTTAGTATGCTGTACTAAGGCTAACAACTGTGCCAAGTTTAGAAGAAATTGGTGCAGCGGTTACCAAGACACACACATCTAACCATAAGTGGGCGTGGCTACGCCCATTTTCCAAAAATTTATAATATTCTTATTTCTCGTCTAAAAATTATTGTAAATATCAATTTTGAGTGAATTATCTTCAGTAGTTACTAAAATATCGCAGTTTTCGTATTTCTGGAAATTACCGTTATATGGGAAGTGGGCGAGGTTACAGTCCGATTTCGCCCATTTTCAATACCAACCTTCCTTGGATTAATTAAATTTCGTTGACATATCTAAATTTTTGCTCGAGTTATCGTGTACACGGACGGACGGACAGACGGACGGACAGACGGACGGACAGAAAGACGTGGCTTAATCGACTTCTCTATTCATCCTGATCATTTATGTATACATTTGTCTATATCTATCTCGATTCGTTTTGGCTGTTACAAACAACCGTTATGTGATCAAAATTAATATACCCTTGTGCACAAGTGCGCTCGGGTATAAAAATAGTGGTGCTTTAAATGCAAAATATTTGACAAAGGGAAACCGTAGGTTGTAAAAATGTGGAAGGAGGAGGAGAAGAACAAAGAAGTATTAGAAAAAGATATATGTGTACGTGCATATTAGCAATTTAGAGGGCAAAATGATGTAAGAACTCATTTTTAAAGTGCGATGTACTTCGGACAGTTTTGATCTTATATGGCAGAGCGTTCCAAAGACGCACAGCAAAAACAAAAAAACTGACGTTCAGATACAAGGCAACTGTATTTCGTACTAAGCAGGTTAAGTGATCGGGCCGATCTACTGAACTGAATTCGTTTAACAAGGTATTTGGCCTCATGAGAGTTAATGCCCTTCTGAAGCAGCATTAGGCATTTTACTTTTAATAAACCATCGAACTTTACAGAAAATATTTTTAAGGCAAAAACAGATATGTGATCACGATGTTTTACACAATACACGTATCTGGCAATGTTGTTGTAGAGGATATTAAGTTAACCACGAGACAGACTATCACAATTGGCATACAGTTCACATCCATACAATAAGGTTGGTAACAGAAATGTTTTAGCTAAAAGCAGTCGAATTTTCAATGGGGTAAAGTGCTGAATAGCCCATAATGAACGGAGCATGCCAAAGACCTTGCCTATTGCACTATAAATGTGGATATTCCACGATAGGGTTCTATTGAAAATTATCCCTAGGTTTCTTGCAGCGTCAACAAATTTTATAAGAGAGTTGCTCAATTTCACTTCACTGTAGCCCTCAAGTTTGAAAATCTTCTTGTAAATAACGATGCACTGTCATTTATTTGGATTTAAAAGTAACCCATTGTCACAGGCTACGGTTGCCAGACGTACTGATTTTATCAGTACAGTACTGATTTTTCAACTCTTGTACTGATTTTATTAATTTCTTCAAGCAGTACGCTAATGTCCTGATTTTTCAAAATTTGTACTGATTTGTACTGAATTTTCAATTCAAACAAAATACTTTAGGCTTTTCTCAAGGTTTTTACATAACGTTGGAACTTCCTTAAACTATACTGTAAAAAATAAGAAGAAAATAATTTAATTATAGTTGACATGTTTCAGATAATGTTTGATATGCCTAAGCAATTAATACAACAAAAAGATCAATCTTTTACGGGCATATCGCCGGGTCGTTACGTACCAGTTGCGATAATGTGATGGAGCTTAAATTATTCAAAAAGAAAGCTGACGTTTGTTTTTGTCGTGTGTTGTAAGATATCTCGAAAATAACTTTCAGTTTAATAACAACGAATTTGCCTATAATTTACAATTCTTTTTTCACAATTTACTGACATTGTAAAAGAGTTTTGCAAACGAGACATAAAGTTAGATACATTTTTCAGCGAATTCTTAGTCTTTCAAAGTTTTTGCGTAGTTGCAAAAGTTAATTTAAGCCATGAGGAAATATAGATGAAGTCCTTAAATAGTGGTGCTTTTCCACAGTTTGAAAAAATATGTAATTTAGTATTTTTTTTCAATACCACACTCAAACGAAGCAACTGAGAGGATCTTAAGTATATAGTTATTTCCTGACGCAAAGAGAGAAATCGGCTTATAATTAAAATTGTTTAAAGTGAGCTTTAAATAAAAATTAATTTTAAAATGAAGTGTATAGAATTCTTTGCCTATGTAAACACTGAAGATTCAAATGATCTCAAAAATGTCATAAATCTAATATATAAAAATCACGTGTCACGGTGTTAGTGGTCGAACTCCTCCTAAATGGCTTGGTCGATCTTTATGAAATTTTTTGTGCTTATATGGTAGGTATGAGAATCGGATTTAAAGTGTTTCATACCGCTAGGTGCAAGGGGCGTGGCCCCTCCCATACAAACCGAATTTTTCACACTGCATATCTCTGGAAGTGTTCGTCGTAGAGTACTGGAGCTTTGTATGGAGATATATGAAATCAATCACATGGTCATGAAGAAAAATTGGGGCTATTAGAAAAAGGGGCGTAGCAGATCCCATACAAACCGAATGTTTCATACTGCATGTACCGGAAGATGTTCATGGAAGAGGAGTCGAACATGGTATGGAGATATATGAAAGCCATCGCATACTCATGGAGAAATATTGCGGTTATCGTAAAAGGGGGCGTGGAACCTCCCATAAAAATCGAGTTTTTTATACTGCTTAACTTTGTAAGTGATCATGGTAGAGTACTCGAACATGGTGTGCAGATATATGAACTGCAAACTAAAAAGAACCGGATGCTGGTATGACAATGAGTGGGGCGCGGCGAAAATTGCTGGCGGCAGAGATTTAAGAACTTGTATCTTTTCAATGCTACAGGATAGTACGCCACACCATTACCTTTGTTGATGAGATTCTATAATGTTGAGTTCCCTGAGACTGAATGCTGGTTTGATTCCATCGCTGAGACCGGACTCACACATTGTCTAATCTTCACTTATGGCTCCAAAATTGACTCTGGGTCATGATCCGCGGTCTTTTTCGAGGTTAATGGAGATAAGCTTCATTTTTCTGTAAGTGAATATGTTTCGGTCTTCCAGGCTGAGGTAATTGCGTACTCAAAGCCATGGACTACGTGGTGGAACATAGGTGGAGAGGAAGGAGTTTACGTGACTGCAGTGACAACCAAGCTGCACTTAAGGCATTGACCAGCCCTCTATTTAAGTACTTCCAAACTAGTTCGAAAATGCAAATCTCGACTAAAATATGATGGTGAACATAACGAGGTTGTTTTGCTCTGGGTGCCAGGTCACACTGGAGTACCTGGTTATGAGACATCTGATCATTTGGCCAGAGTTGGCTCAGACCAGGCATTCCTCGGTCCGCAACCAGTTTTAGCACTCCCACCTTCGGCAATCGAAGCCACCATCAGAAACTGGGTGAATACTTCGCTCAGCAATAACTGAGAGGCATCGAGGGGATGCAGGTGGGCAAAACTCATGTTGCCTGCACTTTCACAAGGTCTATCTAATATTTTGCTCCCACTGAGACAAATTGCTGGACTGCTGACTGGTCTCTTCACGTGGCACAAACACCTGACTGTGATAGGCGTAAATGACAAGTCCATTTGCCCATCTTGCCTCGAAGAAGATGAGATGGTGGAACACTTTTTGTTCTTCTTGCTTGCTTGGTTATTTGCCATCGATTTTTTTGAACTCGTTCTTTTTTCTATTGTCAGTTTCTGATTTAAAAGTTTGGCGTAAAAAGCTTAGCCGTTTTGATGTTTTAAGTTTTGTGTTTTAAAAATGTGATATATATTTTTCGCCTCACTTTAAAACTCAGAGCGATAAAAATAAAAATAATGCCATTAACACAAATAAACTATTTTAGATATCGTCAGCTGAAATGCAAAAAGACGTAATAACATCGTGGATGAAATGGAAAAAGTCGTGAATATAATTTATTGTTGAACCAAGGCCGTTTACGAATATTGCCTGATTTTGTTACAAGCGGCACATACTGTTCATATAGGGAACTTATATTGGTTTGAAGAAAATTCACCTGCTCGTTTGTGGATACCAAAGTATAAACATACTCCCAGGGTATGGCATCAACAGCTTCAAGTTGCTCATAATTAATATGCATAAAATCTCGATATGAATAAGAAACCGTATTACAAGCTAACTTAAAATCCAGTGTTAGAAAAATGAGGTCATGCTTAGAGAAATTTGGGACGGAGAGCTGGTCATAGATTAGAACTTTCGACCTATCACTTACAAAAAATATGTCCAAGAGCGTGCTGCTTGTTTGGGTGTAATGTGTAGGGGTTGACGTGTTTACTGGGAAAAGACCAAGATGATTTTGCATTGCAAGTGAAAATTTGTTTTCAGTCAGCAAATCACTGTTAAAATCTCCAGCTATTACAATATCACTAAAGGTGAGGCTAAGATTTTCAATAAAATCTATAAAATTATCATAACCAATGTGTTTGTGAGGTCTATAAACACATCCTATGAGTATCTTTGTATGATTACACATGATTTCAACAAAGAGGTATTCAATTGAACTATAAGGCTCTGATGTACATTTAATTCTACAGGACAAACTAGATTTGACGAACACGGCAACACCGCCACCGTGCCTAGGTCTATCTAAACGAAAAAGTTTATATCCATCAACACAAAACAAATTGTCACTATGCCACGAAGAGAACCAAGACTCGGAAGCACATACAACATCAATGTCAGACGATTCAAAAATGTATCTGAACTCGTCTATTTTTGCTGGTAAGCTCTGGGCGTTCAGATGACATATTTATAACCCGTTTCTTTGTCTACCTAGCATGCGCATCATGTTAAATGTGCTGTCATAGTCTTTAGAACGAAAGCGGCTGTTAATATTCAAAACAACAAAAATATCGAAGACATTGTACTTTGATGTCAAACAAAAAGTCACATAAAATGCCAAACAAATTGCAGCACTTGAAAAAAGGAAAGAGTAATACGGCATTTCCACGATTCGTAATTCGCTCTCCCATTCGTCATTCGCCTTGCCAATTACCTTCCGAATTACGTAATTCGCCATACAAAATTTTGAGAGCGAATTACCTCATTTGTAGGTAATTCAGATCGAATTACCATGCGAATGAGGAACGAATCGGTGCCTTCTCTAATATTTATCGGAAATATATATATAGTTATAGAATAATATTAATAAAATATTCTCTATATAAATTAAAATTGTTGATGATAGCTTAAATTTTAGCTCCATCTTCGATATTTGCAGTACACAAAAATAATATTAAATAGCGAAGAAGAAGAACAAGAGCTAGAGCTGCCAAACGTATTACTAATGTGTGCCGTGGAAACAGGGTAATTCACAAATTACTTAGAGCGCGAATTACGAATCGTGGAAACATCGTATAAGAGAGCGAAAAAAGTTAACAAATACAAAATTAGAAATAAAGCAAAATATGTGCATCGCGGGTATAGAAACATAAGGGAAACAGAAGCATAAATTAACATTATATTAACCCTCTAGTAGGCAGAACCGCCTCCAGACGGTCGTTAAATAAACACCTTTTTAGTGCACCTATAATCATTTTTTTCTATATTCCTAAGGCGCGATCTTTAGACAAAACTCGTACCCTTACGGCGAAGTAAACTTCAATCCGTTATGTCTGAAAAACCCTGGCGACTTAATGGGTATAGACTCGATAAGTGCACCA
>NW_016164978.1:18762-29297 GCF_001687245.7 Rhagoletis zephyria | reverse complement strand
CTCTCTGTATACTTGTAGTACTGTAAGTACTTGCATTGAAATGCGAAATAAGTTCGTACATATATATATGTAAACACACGTATTAGAGTGTTTTTTTTTCTTTGGAAATTCATAAACGCTACCTCAAATTATTTTTATTTGTGATAAACAAAGAGAAACGTGTTTTTTATTTTGAAAAAAAAGTTTTTTTAGAGGTCGCGCTTGTCGGTTTTTTATAAAAACGTTGATATTCTCATTTTTTTAATTTTCCTGACATGTGAAAATGCAGCTAAAAATGTGGTTTTTATGATAAAGGAATTATTCAAAATGGGCATCAGATGAAAGAGACTAAAAAAGTTGTGGTTTGAAAATATATTTAAAAGGTTTGCCACCTGTTTGAAAACTCAAATTCAAATTAATTATACGCAAGCTGTATGAAAAATTAAAATATGAGCGTCAAACGAAAGTTTGCTTGGTAGTCTTTAGTTTCAACATTTAGAATATTATTGAGGTGTTTTACAAGGATGTATTTGTAAACTACATGTAGGAGAGTTTCCACCTATTTAAAAAAACCAAATTTTACTTTAATTAAGGGAATACGGAATATGTATCACAACATAGCCACCAACCATTACTGGGATGAGTGGCTTTTCAACATTATATACGTACACGCACGCCACAATGCGGAGGAGTAGCTCGGCCAAACACTAACATATGTGTAAGCGCCAATCTATTATATAGCGAGCAGCTTGCTTCAAGACAGACGCCCGCTTGCAACCGCACCTACTGGTAAACAGACCCTGCAGACTCCAATGAGTTCTCAAACCAAATAAGTCGGGGTGGCCCCACCAAAGCTCCCCCTATTTACGCCGTGATCCAAGGCTCAATTCAGGTTGGTTACCACATCTCGCACATGGGTTGCACACGTTGCCTAGAGTGCGCGAACAAGGACGGGATTGAGTATAGCCGTGCAACTGTAACTGCATACCCAGAAAGACGGCTATAGCCTATTGCACTCCAAACAAAATTCTCCACTTTCTCGAAATTAAAACTCTCAACAGTGACGTGGATACTAAGACGCAAATGCGCTGACTGTTTGTTTGATGACAATAGGTACTTCGTCTTGTCCTCGTTGACCACCAGAAATCACTTCGCTTTCTTATCCCACTTGGACATTTATATAACTGGATACACTATGTAGCTATGAGTTTCTATATCCAACACGTGACAAAAAAATTTAAGACTTAATATCTTTGCGTTATTATAATAATAATAATATTTTGGCGCTTATACTTTTGCAAAGTGTTTGGCCGAGCTTATCCTCCAATTTGTGGTTTGCGTCTTGATGTTGTTACACAAATTTAGGAACCTACAATTTTATGCCGCCTCCGAACGGCAAATGGATTTTATGAAATGCTTTTTCATGGCGAAAATATGCTCAGAGATTTGCACTCGGCTACTTTTGCCTGTTACGTAAATAGACTTTATATTTACTTATTAGTTGAGTTTAACTAACGATTTAACTATACTTGAAAATAGACAAGTAAACGGTCCTAAGTACCGCGCTACCTAAAGCCTACATTTCTTATAGAGTTATTTCTTTTCATGTAGGTAATCGAAATTTCAGATATGAACCATATCGGCATGTGAATACGGGTTTTTCAAATATATGGAAACCTGTGCGACATAGCAGAAAATTTATTTTTCTTATTACATTGTCATCGGGTTTTGAGCTAAGTTTGAAATTTCAAGTATCTAGCTCACCGGGAAGCTGGTTAAAAATTGATTGCGAGATTTGACCCAAACAAACATACTGACATACATAAAACAAAGGAAGTTAAAGAAAAACTTGTAAAATCTTGTTCAGCTTTTAACTTTTTTACTACATTTTATAACATGATAGTGTTAAGATCAGATTGTGCATACTTCGCATAACTTCGTAAATGTAACGCAACTTTACAAAACTTAAGACTGATTATGCTTCGCATGCAACCAAATTTATCAGTATGTACTACGAACCTTATGCATCGACGCCATAGGATTATTCACAGCGAGTGAACAAAAACAGATGATTTTTGGTTTCTTTAGGTAAATGGATTTGTTTAAAGAAAAATTCTTTCCAATGGCTATTAAGTGGTTTTTAAGGGGTATATTTGTAGTCCAAATTAGGTCGACACTAACTACATATATTAAACGCTATATTTACTAGAGCGAGCGTAAAAATACCTTTGAATTGATATATAATTTTATATTGTAGTTAGATCTAAGGACAACTGCCAAGAGCGTAATAAAGCAACTGAATTGATATTATATTTTATTAATTTATTTCATATAAAACGATATTTTAATATAAAATGAAAACTTTGAATAAAAAATAGCGCGATATTTTCTTCCAAATGTTCGCCTGCAGAGCTGTTTTTCTTTTAACATATAAAACACGATTGTAATGTTAGTGATACTACCGAAGAATTTTTTATTATAAATCATATATTTAATTAAAGGTGTTTCTGTGTTCTTTCTTATTTTGTGCACATATTTTATATACTTAATTACTTTTTTTTAAGAAAAACTATTTTTTATTTAAACAAAATTGCTATACACATTTCAAATTAAAGGACTTTCAATTACCTTTCCATGGTTGGAAAATGGGTTCAAAACTTTTAAAAATATTATACCTTACTGTCGCGACTGAGGCTGAATTATTTCAACAGTTTCTAACTAGTTAAGGTGCCCTCTTTTGCTGGGCTAATATACCTAACCCTGAAAAGCTCCTCGGAACTGACATCTGCCGCTTGCGAAATTTTCTTTAACGCATACAGAATTTGTCATTTTAGCCTATAAGTTAGCGTTTTAGTGTGTAGTTGTTGTAGATAATAAGAAAACTGAAAAGCTGTAACTTGATATACTTTTCAAGAACTTGTGCGAAGTTATACTTATATAGTTTTTTATTCATCGTCATTAAACTAAGTAATGTCTCAATATAGAAATTGTAACTTAAAAATTATGTTAACTAAAGTTTAACTAAATTTTGGGGCACCCTTCTAAATGTGCACACAATTTCACAAAGGTTGAGTAATTTATCGGAATCTACAACTAAAGTAAGTATATAATTTCTTTTAATCCAATACATATACACATACATTCATATTCAATACCTTAATGCGTAATCAATTTTCAATCAATCACTGTCACTTTTTTAAAAATCATATGAACATATCACCGCCTCTCCCCTCCAACAACACCGTCTTCATTAGAACCGTTTTTCCATTTACTTAGTTGAACAACGCTTTACTATTTTATCGGTGGTAAGGAGACTATTATACTGCAACGAAATATGCTCGCATACATGGCGACATTACGGCGACAAGTATTTGTAATGCATGTAAATACGCACGTGTGGTTATTGCAAAACACCAACATACGTACATACATATGTACATCATATATGTATTTGCATTCCAAAGTGGGCAAAATGAAATTTTGCCACCTGTAACTACTGCGAAGTTGAAAGTATCTGCTTGAATGCATGTGAACCCGATTGTGAGTACGCCTTCCAATCCATGCACTTACATGTGCATGTACATACATAGATATATGTATTTTATGCATACTAGTAGTTGGCGCGGTTTCAATTAATTTTAACGTAAACAAACTCTCACGGTGACACACTGCACATACAGATTTTGCTAAGCACTTTGTTTTCGCTAACATTTTAGAATTCATTATTGTACTTTCTAATATACATACATATATATGTATGTAAGCGCTAGACAAAAACGAGAAATATGGCACATAATGGCATGCGGCAGTTGTGCTGGTGGTACACAAGACATCTCGTATAAATACTCAATCTAACGGATTGCATATATATGCATGTACGTTATATACTCGTATGTGTGAACGTAGGTAAGTAAAATTTAGTGTCACGTCAAGTGTAGTACATATGAGCATAGCTACATGTGCAACAATTTAAAACATGCCACATTTGTATGGCAAAGTTTTGCATAAGTAATGAGCCGGCGCGCCGCCATCTCTCGAACCGTTTATTTCTCACAAGTAGGCATGTATGTACATATGTCATATGGGCATGTGTTTACACTGGCAGCAGATGTGTTTAATTTACTGCAAAAGTATATTGCAGTTTGTGTTCATGCGGAGGCGTTAAACGGGCGGAGGAGTGTCTATTCTTGATGGTAATGGTCGTACTTTTCAAGTGTATATTCGCAAATAGTTCGCATATGCTGTGCGAAGCCTACACTACGTATGGGTGATGAGAGTTATTTCTTATGGAAAAAGTTGTTTTTCATAAGAGTATATTCCACTCAAACACATATGCCTTGCGGTTTAGAGATTTTCATAAATGTTACTAAATCGTTACGAATAAAATCGAATAGCAAAAAACTCGCTATCATCATTTCATCAGAAACCATTAGGGTTTATTTGCAAAAGTTGTCGAATAAAGTTTTTGCATCATGAACGAAGTTCACAAATTTATGCACATGTCCAAATCGTAAAATTCCAACAAGTAAACATGATTATTCGAGAGAACTTTTTGAATTGATTTGGCCATATTGGAGAATACAAGTATATTATAGTATACAATTAGGGTGGTCTAAAAAATCATGTCAAAAAGTAAAGTCGGAATTTTAATGCTCTCGCGCCCTAGGATTGTACTATACCGAAAAAAGTTATACTATTTAGATTTCGCTCAAAGCTCTCAAACTTGTCATGTATTTTATATGGGGAAATACCAGTCTTCGTGGAAATGGTATAGAATTCTTGAAAATCAATATTTTTCTATCAGAAAATTTTGTTTCTCTTCATGCGACTTCCAATAATAAAACCCAATTGTTTTTTTTTACCATTTTAATACTAGGTATTTGTTATTGCATTTTTGGGGTTTTTAGTAGTCCTATGAAAAATAGTTAATTTAAAAACTGGTTAAATGCACAATTGGGTAGATATTCATTACATTTCAACAACTTGAATCGAAAGAATTGCTTCCATATTGTTTGAGAAGCTCTCCTACCACGAGATAAATAATAAATAAATGGGTTTAAAACCTACATTTTTAATTAAAGTGGCGTTTTTATTTTTCTCTCTGACCGTAGGACTTATTTTGAAGGACTTTTTAATTACAAAGATATGAATAATTCCAAAAATTGTTAAAAATAATTCAATGCAATGTAGAATTTAAAAAATTTAAACTTTTTGGACTCACAATTACGAATAGGTAGTTTTTAAGCTGACAAAGTTAGAAGAACGAAATTCGAGGATGTTATCGAGTTTATATAAGCCCTTAGCATGTAATTTTATCAGAAACAAATGTTGCGAAATTTCAATTATAACATTTTAAAATTACATTTTCAATATTTACCAGCCCTTCTGCACCAGAAACTTGAATCTGTTTAAATTCTACAGGATTTCCTCATTCATTTTATACTCATACTTCTTCTCTAAGCACATTTCTCTGAATTTATTAAATCATTTTTGAGTTACTGGCGTCAGGGTGAAAAACTAAAAACGAAATTTTACTATGTTTGGCCCAGGGTTTAGCGAATATATTGATAATTGTGTTCAAAATTAACTATCGCGCGGTGTTGTATGTATAATGAGCTAGACATTTATAAAAAAATATTAATTGTTAAAAAAAAGGAATATAGCCAAAACTGTTCAAAAAATGAGATTCTATTATTGCCATCAGTGCAAATTACAAATCCCGAAAATCCCGGGATTACTTGGCAAGATTCCCCGGATTTAAAAATTTCAGCTATGCTGTTAGTTTTTGTGTTTTAGCTGATGGCTTTGAAGCGCATCGAAATAAAATAAAAGTTAAACCAGCTGATTGTCAATTCGCATAAAAAGATGTAAGTTGGCTTGACGCTAAAGCTACGTACGTTTTATCTAACAATAAGTGCATTCTTTTGTAAAGGAGCGATAAAATAACGCTCAACTCGGGTAAAATTACCTTTTAGCTTCTTAAGCAACCCGGTTTGCATCTGCAAAGAAACATGTGATAAGTTTTGCGGGATTTAGATACAAAAACATATGGAAATGAGTAATTATGCGAGGTATCTGCGTAATATATGTATATACCTACTTATTTGAAATATAAATCATGTATGTAAGGAAAAAAAAATTTCCCTCTCCACTTTCTGATTAACATTTCACAATATAGCAGTTTTTACACTTAAAAACACTATCTTTAAGGTCGTCTTTTTTTAACCGACCTTGCTGAATAAATAGCCGAGTTTGTGTTGTTGGTTTGCATGTATTTCGTCATTTAAGCGAGTGTTCTTTCTTAACTTGATTGCAAAAGAATGCACCTAATGAAATGCGAGACCAAAGGTTTTATCCGACACTTCCTAAATTTGCATTTCCTTGTTTGCCACAAAACATGCCCTGATCGCTTTTTATTTGCTGCAAAGATAAGCGTTTTCACCACAGTAAGAAGACAGGGGACGAAGAGTTTGAAATGCTGGCCGACAGGAAAAAGTCCTGAAAATTTTACTAGTGACTTAGGCGACACAAGGATGTGGCAAGACGGGAGCGAACTCCCACAAGAGCAACCATGGCGATGACCAGAACGTACTTTAATTATTTAATGACAACAGCATAAGCCGGACCCGAGCCGTCAGTCGATGACGATGGGGTCAATGTCCGACCGCTGTGCCCAATGCAGAGGAAATGCGACCCCGTCATACTCGCCGACTACCGCGGGATAAGCCTTCTAAACACAGGTTACAAGGTCTCATCCATAACGAACTGATTGAGCCTTATCAGTGTTTCTTTAAGCGCTGGGGAACCGAAACTTAGCAGGGATGCATAAATTGTAAGTAACCTACTTTCGCCGAAAAATGGTGGGTATTGAAAAATAATAATTAATTAATTGTTAATTGTCCGTAAAATTAAAATTTTCCTGCATCTATATACAAATGTACATATAAAATGGCACTTATTTTTTTCGATAGGAATTGAAAAAAATTAAGTTATCGAAATTTATCAAGTTATCGAAATTTATCGAGTCATAGAAGTTTATAGTTATCGAAATTTATCGAGTTATTCATGTTTATTATTATTGGTTATTAAAATGTTTATTGAGTGTTCGAAATTTATAGACACAGAAAACTAGTTATCGAAATTTACGGATAGTTATCGAGCTATTCAAATTTATGGGTTAACGAAATTTGTCAAGCTATCGATATTTATTGTTGAGTTTAGGGATTTTAGTGTTTTTGAAATTCATTGAAACTGGAATGTATCGGTTATATTCCGAGTCCTGCCAAAGACCTTCAAAGATATAAAAAATTTAAGTCGCGTTTTAGTTCCAAAGCAGGAGATTTTCCGCTAAGTAATTTTGTACATTATAAGTTAAACGACGTGCTAAGTTAGAAAACCTCCCCAATGTTCAAAAATAAGCAAAGTAACAATATTCCAGAATCAATATGTTGGAGACTATTGTCCAAACTTGAAAGAATTTACCACAAGTTTTTTATTCGTTTAAAAAGAAAACGAAGTGTGATAAAATTACGTATCCAACAAATCTATTAAATTTTTGTGATTTAGAGAGGGTTTTGACACGGTGCATATATAAGTTTCATTTCGATAACAAAAAATTAAATACCTTCCTTATTGATCTTATTCGCAAGTTTTTACTGTGAAGTAAAAAAGAAATAATTTTTTATTTCTTTTTTATGTACCCATGAAAACACAAGCCCTCCCAACAATAACTGGTTGCGCACATCATCCCATTTTTTCCGTTAATGCCACGGGTTGAGTCGATGATTTTCATTCGTTTGATGGCAAATTAACTTTTTTCATGAACTTAAATACGTACAATAGCTGAACATAGCCAAATTTATTCATATCTTTTAACAGAAAGTCGTAACGAAAAAATATGCAATGAATTTCCATCGAATGTCGATAAAAGGTGAGATGATTATTTTTTTTTTTTGTTATTTACCGCCACAAATGTTATTCTGTTTCTTTATGCTGTCGCCCATTTGCTAAGTTTATCAATTTGTTAATTTTTTAACACCACGATGACGCGGCTATCGGAAAATGCAAATGACGGACAACAGCGCCAAATTGCAAGCTGCTATTCGGCTAATCCAACTGCAGAGGTCAAAGAAGGAATTTATCAGTTATGCAAAACGAAGTTGCTTGAATCGGAAATTTATTAACACTGTTCTTAAATACATACATATCTACATATGCATTTATAAAATTAATAGATAGGGAAACTTTAAAATGCAATTATGACTAAGAGGGTTGAAAGTCTTCGGTAAAACAATTGAAAGACAGTAGGCAAGATAAAAGTTATTTTTTTTTTACCCACTTTCCGGTAAAATCCAGTAACAGTTGATACGAATTTTCATGTTTTGGCATTTTCATACGTTTTACTGAATAAAATTTGTAAATTTGGGTGCAAATGAAATCAGGAAACTGAGAGAAACTTTTAGCATTTTTGACGTTTTCAAACATTTTAATTTAAAAACAGACACTGACACACACATTCCCATTTCCAATCTCAAACCAAAACAATTTTAAACAGTAGAAATTTTTTCATTTTTAGTTTTGTATGATTTTAAAATGCTGCCACCTTAAAAAAAAAACCAAGGCCGACGGATTGAGGGAACAGTTCTACCTTACTAAGTTTTTATCATGAAAAATATGTACTTTTTTCAAATTTTATTTTATTTTTTGGCAAACGCATTGCTAAAAGAATTTTGTCTTTCGAAAGACTGCGGTGAGTGAGATAAGATCACACAATCATTCGGGACTTGATGGTTGGACACCACACAAGCAAAATTTGGATTATTGATGCAATGTTCCCACATAATGAAATGGTCACTTAAAAAAACAAAAAAAAAATTCTCGCCAATCAGAGAATGTACGATTCAATTTGGGATGATACGCATCCTACATATGTCTTAAATCATCAGACTAGCTTAAATCAGAAGTCCAACCCAATTCAGATAACGTTCGAGAAGCATTTGTTAAGTATATAGTTATAGTACAAGCGGTAGAAAGATGAGATGGCTATCATAAAGACAATATGTCCAACTATTTTGCTAAGACAGTGGAGCAGCCATTTTACGCGTTAGTCAAGCCCTAATAGAATTTTGCTTCACCTTATTCTTGAATAAATTAAATGTTCTACAAACATAATGAGCTAGAATCTTTACTAGGGTTCTCCAATTATTAAACCATTTTCATGATTAAAAGAAGAGAGAAAAACTTTACGAAAAACAGAATTTTCAACTTAATACTCATAACTATTTAATAAGATGGAGCAAGATCTTCCCGAGGTTTAACATCCTTTTATGAAAATGGTCGATTGGACTCCAGAGTCCTAAGAATCTAGTTTTATAATATATGCTACTACCTTTAGCCGTATTTTCGTAACAAAGAGAAACCGCAATAAAGAGCTTGAGGTTCTGGCTGACACTATCGTAAAATCTGTAAGAAAGTTCAGGGATTTACGAAGGATTGTTAAACCTACTGGGAGCCTACTAAAATTGTAAAGAGAACACTTTTCAAATACTGAATACAGCTGATAGGATGATACCGAACCCCTGGTGGAGCAGTGCGGAGTCGATGTAAAGGAGACACGAAAAGTCACTTCGAAGCTGGAAATCCACAAAGCCAGCGAGCTGTTCAAGTACGGCGGCGATAAGTTGGTACAGAATAAGTTCGATTGAACGCATGCCCTCCCCAAACCTAAATAAGGTGAACATGAAAACGTTTTTTATTCACCACCCGACAGGCAATAGTAAACCTCCGAGTGTATTTGTTCCATGAAAAATAAGCGGCGTAAAACTGTAGGTCCCTGCATTTGTGTAACAACATCAAGACGCACGCCACAAATTGGGGGAGAAGTTTATTCAGAGCATGGCGTTTGCGTGGTGAATGGTCAATATGAACTCTTTACATGGACTAAGTGCTCACTGGACTGAAACTAGGACGATATAGATCAAACAATTTTACAAGTGAAGCCACGGTAAAGTTTGAACGAAAGATTTTATCACGACTGAATATTAAACAACATATTTCCACAAATTTTTATTTAACTTCATCTTCATCCGCATTTCGCGTACGCTATCCTTGAAATACGCAAACACAAATTACTTGCAGCCCACAGTTAAGAGCCCTGACAGCGAAATTAAAATTATCAAAATTGAGGACAACTTTAATGAGGCCAGAACGTGAATGAGGGCGGCACAGACCACCTAGGCAACTAACTGCCTGGAGCTGCTAAATGGCAGCTGTGGTTGTCGGGGCAGAGCCCAGAGTAATAAAAGCAACAGCGGCAATGACGCGCAAGCAACTTAAGCAGTCAATGACGTTGACAGAATGCACTTTTCCAAACATTGACGCCTGTCCGCCACCCGCCGCACTTCTTCATATCCCATCCCCTGCTTAACCTCATAAGTACATAACCAACTACTATAAAACGTACGAACGTATATATGAAGCAGGCAAAGGCGTTTAAGCAGAGATATTTGCATATTTTTGTTCGGATGTGGGTGCCAAGCATAGTCAGAGAGGGTGTG
>NW_016164978.1:0-18053 GCF_001687245.7 Rhagoletis zephyria | reverse complement strand
GGCTAGAGGTATACGCCGCCGAGCCACGCCGCCGAGCCACGCCGCCGCCGCCGCCGTTTTTTTGTCATTCCTCACGCGCCGCCGCCGAGTTACGAAACTACCGGCGCGGCGGCGGCGGCGGCGGCGGCGGCGTTCGGCGCCTAAGGAATTTTGTACAAAATTTTCATGATGTATGTACATCGAATACATCGTTTGAAGGAACTAAATACTACTTGTATAAAAACACAATTTTACGAAATGAAAATTACATTTTCAAATTAGTTTTTTTGCATAATTTGGGTCATTAGACAAGAATATGATCTTCTTTGTTTTTCCAAAAAGAGCGTAACCCAGAAAAAACATAGGTAACATATTTTTCGACGAAAGCGTTTATTACATTTAAATTAGGGTCGAATACTGGTAATCTAACGATTTTTTTCCGCAGTAGACAATTCTTTTCAATACTACAACAATACTACTTTTTATACACCTACTACACAACAAGAAAGTTATAACACAACAAAAACTTTAACGCCAATCTCTCAGAAAGCAGTTTTAATAGAAGCGGCCTCTTTGCATCTAACTCCTCAATTAGTGGAGATATAATAAGGACAAGTTGATTTTTCTATGTATTTTTATACCTTTCATGAGCATGAAATGGTATTATAACTTTGGTCCGATGTTTGTAAGTACCAGAATAAAAAGAGATAGACCCATTAAAATGTATACTTATATGATCAGAACGTCGAGCTGAGTCGATTTAGCCATGTCCGTCTGTCCGTCTGTTTGTATGCAATCTAGTCTCTTAGTTTTCGAGATATGCGGATAAAATTTGGTGGGTGGGCGTATTTTTATAATGTATTAATCATTTGTCGGAACCGGAAGAATCGCACCACTATAACATATAGCTCCCATACAACTGATTGTTCAGATATGAGATTTTTCGTTATAACTTCTCCATTTATGCGGCTAGGAACATGAAATTTTGCATTACTTGCACCCATTATCAACAGAATACTTACAGTGAAAAGTACAAAGATCGGGTCACTATAACCTATAGCTCCCATACAACTGATTTTTCAGATATAAAATTTTTCGTTATAACTCCTCCATTTATATAGCCAGGAACATGAAACTCCGCACTGTTTTCAATAATTATCAACAGAAAACTTACAGTGAAAATTAAAAAGATGGGGTAACTATAACCTATAGCTCCCATACAAGTGATTGTTCAGATATGAGATTTTTCGTTATAACTCATCCATTTATATAGCTAGGACCATGAAATTTTGCGCTATTTCCACTCATTATCAACAGAGAAAATAACAAAGATCGGGTAACTATAACCTGCAGCCCCCATACAACTGATTGTTCAGATATGAGGTCTTTTATCATAACTCCTCCATTTATGCAGCTAGGAACATGAAATTTCGCACCATTTTCACTCATTATTAACAGAATACTTACAGTGAAAATAACAAGGATCGGGTGACTATAACATATATGTATCTTCCATACATCTGATTGTTCATATATGGGATTTTACTGTAAAACTCCTTTATTTGAACAGCTAAAACCTTGCGTTGTTGTTGCTTAAACAACATCGGTTAACTAAGTAGTCGCTCGGCTACAACAATCGTCAACGAACGAGATTTTTCATTTAGTTTATCTCTGAACTATCTACATTGGAATGCTTATGGGGCAATAGTCCACCGCCAATGACACCGCCATTATAAATTAGACAGTTGAAGCCGTAGTTCGAAGATTGCGCGGGAACTAGTGTTGTGGAAAAAGGGACCAATCTTTAACTATTTTTGGGCTAGACAAATCTCCTGCAGGGTATATCCAGTGCAACCTTTGCTGGCCTGCCACAGTCAACACACGCCCCAGATTGTTGCTTGTGTTGCGTTTTAATGTCAGTTGGAAACGTCGCCAGCAGCTCATCATAATCAGTGACAATGGCCGTGGCGTGTAGTAGCAGTAGTTGTAGTTACATTAGACCACAGCCATCACCAACATCAAAGGCAACAATAGCAACAACTACTACTACCACCATAAAACTACCGAAGGAGCAGAGAAGCAGCACTAAATGTTTGAACAACAGCGAAGCACAATAGAATGAATGGAAAGTTGAGCATTAGGCACGTCTGCAAAAGTAATGAACTCACAACAGAAAGTGGGAAAAAATTGAAAATTTTGCTCATACGCCATGGAGTGCTAATTAAGAATACGTGCCACAAATACGTACGAGTGCATGTTGCATGCAACATTCAAACGTCGCCTAATGCTTGTGTGAATACGCTTTTTGTCCTCATCTGCGAGTAAGAGAATGTGACTGCATGTGTGTCTACGACATTTATGCACTTTTCATAGTTTCGTGCAATCCGCCCTGATTTTTGTTGCATGTGCTTTTACAGTCAACGCCTTAACGAGGCGTGACATTTGTGATTTGGCGTTGAATGATTGCACGAATAATTTGTGGTGGTTAATTGAAATATCGCATTTATTTTCATTTACTAATTTACGACTTGCCATTTAAAACACGGACATTTTTTATTTTAAGAACGCAATAAAGAATTGAACATTGAAAATAATACAACCGTGAATATGGCCATGTGCAGAATAAAAAATACAGTTACATATTTGGTTTTCGTTTCTACTTAAAGATTTCCCATTTTGATTACTTCTTTATAGTTGTTGTTCGATTCTAATATAAAGGTAAACGGAGAGAAAATTTTGTGTTCGTTTCTTAAAATGTCATATCTTATGAGGTAGGGTGCAATAACACCATATGAAATAACGCCATATGACCTTATTTCTATTTTGGTTTGGAAATAAGACCATGTGACGTTATTTCCAATCTAGAAGTGAAATAATGTCATATTTAAAATTGTATAAGTGAGTAATAAAGTCGTAATTGAAATTACAACTGCTTCAATTAAAAATTAATGTCTGCCCACACTATTTGTGGATCACATTGTTCCTATTCAGATACCGTGTTTCTTTATTATTCAGTCTAGAACAGAATAGTCGTGTAGTTTATCAGGGACAATGGTTATAAAGAAACAGAAGAGAGTGAAATTATTAGGTATCAGGTATTTGCAAAAACTTACTTGGGTTCTCTAGCGCCATTATTTTCATGCAATATTGTATGAATTTCTTACTGGAGACGAAATGAAACTAATGCGTCAGATTATCCGGCCCCAAATTATACGGCAACCAGGGTCGGGCAAATTGTACTAAATTGTAACCACTAGAGCTTTACTGGTAGTGCATTTCAAATTTCACTGCCACCATATGGTTAGTGGTAGTGTATTTCAAATTCACTACCGCTATATGGTTAGTGATGTTGGATTTCAAATTTCACTTGCACTACATAGTGATAGTGAAACAGAATTTGGTTATCGGTAAGTGAACGAAAATTTCACTATCACTGAATAATAACTCTAGTTTACAAAATTTGGAAAATTTAACGATCTAAGCTTTCCTTACAACAGGTTTGTTACAAAATTATTACCACTGCCGATATAGTGGTAGTGAAATGCACTTCCACTGAGGGCGTAGTGGTAGTGAAACCAATTTTTCACTACAACTATGCACTTAGTGGTAATGCATTTCAAATTTCACTACCTAGTGCTTAGTGGTTCAAATTTGACTATCACTACTCGAATAGTGGTAGTTATATGCTCAGGCGAACGTAGGTAGGGTTTTCGAGGGTTGAGGACTTATATAAACTCGATAACACACTCGAATTTCATGTTTCTATCTTTATCAGCATAAAAAATTACCTAAATATTCGTCCTTATGAATTCTAAATATTTTGTTTTTTTTTACTTTGCATTGAATTTTTTTAAATAATTTTTGGAATTAATCAAATCTTTGTAAAATCCCGGGATCGTAAATGCGAAAAAATACAACAATGTTATTTCAACGTGGGCTGTGAGTACTTTAAGCCCATTAAGAATTAGAAAGCAACCTTGAATTAGCTTTCCTTATACTATATCTGGATTATGAGCGCATACTGCTGTGCTTGCATTTTCAGCTGCCTTTAGCGCTACCACTTTCGGTAGATTGGGGACTTGTTTTTGTTTTTATTTTTTTCTAATTTTTTTTATGAAAGTCGCTGGTCTCCCCCTCTTCTTCCTCGCCCAAGTCGCCTTCTTCATCTTCATTTGCATCATCGCAATGGGAGAACTCCTGCTCCTCAGGCGGAAACAAAGTCACATCAATTGAGTTTGCATTATTGATACTTTCTATTATGGCTGCGTCATCATCTTCATCCAAATCTTCGAGCCATCCAATTATCTCCTCAGTTGGTGCTTGTCTAAAAACAAACATTTTGTACATAAGAATTTCCACATAGCGTTAACGTATGATAAAATATACGAACAGTTTTATGAATAGCTAGAACTTCATTTTCATTTGGTAACTTGGGGTTCTAATTTTAAATTAATCAACTTTGTAAATAGCAAAATCTTTGAAGTGACAGTAGATTTTTAACGAATTTTCTAAAAAAAACTCTTTACGCGTATGATATATCATACATTGCCATCAATGGGTTAAAACTCTACTCACTAGTTGTTCTCGTTCCCGAGATATTAGAATTTGTCACGAAAAAAGTTCAATTTCCACACAGATATAGCGATTGCTTTTGCCGATAATGCCGATGTCAATCGTGTTACTTTATGCTACAAAATAACAAATGGTGCAAGACAGGTGACTGGCAGTTCAATTGAATTAGCCAGGGCTGTATTTGGGTTTGAACTCGTGTTTAAAACTTACCACATATGCTTACTGGCTCTACTAGGGTTGAACATAACCGAGTAGAAATGAAGCATAAATATCGTAATAGGCGGTGTGTGTGCACCCTCTTTTATAAAACTTGTCTATGGTGGATTTACCAAGTCTAAATCCACATTGAAATGGCGCAATTAGTTCGTTCATGGAGGGCGTTAATCTTTAACACAACACCCTCGATAGCCGATGCTTAGAAGTCTGATCCCGCGGTAGGCGCACATGACGGGGTTGCTTTTATTGAGGATTGGGTAAAGCGCACTATTATAGCTATCATGTATGCGCTCGTCTGAATCTAGTAATAGTAGGGTGGTGAGACAATGGAATCGATCATTGTTCTCGACTGAGCTCTCGGGTTTATCTCCTTCACTGGTTTTAGTGATGTTACCATTCAAGATAATGAAAAGGTGAAATTACTCGTAGAACCAATTTTTTGTTTGGCCCGCCTGCGACACATCGTAAGGGGGTAATTTGAGAAAGCTCTAAGAGAAGAGGTATGGCAGTTAGTCGGGCCTCCCCCGCGTACTCGTTTAAAGCGTTCACAAGGTCTACAGCGCCTGTTCACCATAAGGTGCGGCTTCATGCGTGTTTTTGTCTTGCAGCAACTGGTTCGTTATATAAATGTGTCCTCAATGAGTGCCCAGTTACTAATTGTGCGCCATTTTAAAACAAATTCCAGTGAAAAAGAAAAATAATCCTCTTATCAGACCGCCTTCATATAATTCATTTTCAGATGCTCTTCTACGATTGGCTATGCGTGAACAGACTACAATTAAACGTCAATAAAGCCAACTTAAGGGCTGTACCAATGCGCAATTCTGAGAACAACCCAGTCAACCAGCAGAGTCCGCAAGACGCACAATTAGGACTCCCTTTACGGTGTGCTGATGCTCCTAGGGAGGCTACGAAAAGAGTCCCAAAGGAGCATATTCGCCGGAGAAAAGCGCCTTCTCAATACGTATGAAAAAAGTGTGCCTTTAGGACTCCTTAAATGATCAATTTCGGAGTCCCAGTAAGCTCCCTTAGATAATCGCCTATGATTTTTTGAAAAAGACTCAAATATTGACAAGTTTCAAATATACATGTAATCTTATTATATTAAACGAGGAATACTTGTATATAAATATATATATCCATAACGTTCTCGGAAACGGCTCTAACGATTTTTATGCAATTTTTTTTTACTGATAATGTTTTGCACTTAAAAGTTATCTAAATAGGTATTATCTCCAAGAGGACTCGTATAAGGTTGCCACCTATTCTAAATTAGCCTGCGACACATCGTAAGGGGGTAATTTGAGAAAGCTCTAAGAGAAGAGGTATGCGAGATGATTTCCAAATATTCTGGCAATTCGGTCCGTTATCTGACGTCGTGACGTTATCTGAATTCGCACAGTGGTTCGAAATTGGCATTTAGTATTCACAATTCTCTGGAGCCTTCATTTATCACTCAATTTGATAATTTTGTTTTATGAAAGCTAATAAAATTTGCAAGAGACCAGTTAAGCTCGATTTTTGGATTTTTGATTATTTGTATTAAATTCTTTAGTGCAAAATGCAGAAAAAGTAGCAATATTGAAGAAAATCGCTTCCTCTGTTTCAGCCAATAAATGTCATATAACTAGTTGAAAACAATTTTAGGGTTCTCCCAAAACGATGACGTTGTTTCACAAAGAGGAGGGACCCACAGTTTTACGCCAACAATTTCCTCAACACCCACTTGGAACTGCGCAAACAAAACAACCTACTTACCTATATATTAATTTTTTTTCAAACTGGTATTGAAAAACTCCCTTTGACGGAGTACTGTCAAGCCGCCCTTTATACTTTATAGTATTTCAAATATGACCTCAGCAAAAATTGGGTTTTTATTGTCTAGTAGTCTATTGTAAGTCTAACAGCCAATTTTACGAAAGCAATTTAAATGAAAAATGATTTACATTTTTTGAATTTCATATGGAAATTGACAGAAAATAAAAAGTTACTTTCCATTTAAATTGCTGGTGAAACCGGCTGCAAAAACATGTGTAATTAGAACTAGTGAATTTCAATTAAAAAATTGTTTCGTGTATTTCATGTATCCGTACCCCTTTCTTGGAATATTTCTGCGTACGGGCCTGGTGAAACAAAATACTGAAGCCAAGTAATTATGACTATCGCTGGCGTTGAGTTTACGCTGTGATGTTTTGGACTACATATGTATGTGCATACATACTAAAAGTAATGAATATCTTTTAATATGTACACATATAGTATGCATTTATCTAACTATTTTTTTCAACTTATATCATTTTTTTACAAAGAAATATCACATTTTTATCAAAGGAACTTAATTAAATTAATTTATTTATTTGTCCCTTTGTTAATTATTTTACCGTCAATTACGAATTTTATTCATCAACTTTTATTAAATGATGGCCAGAAAAAAATAAACTCCCAACAAAAAATAAAAACAATTATTTTCAGCTGTCAAATCGGTTGATTTTCAACGCCTCTTGCCAAGCGCAGCCACATTTTTGCCATTCAAACCGCATATGAACACACATAAAAACCTCACACATACTATTTTTTTCAGCATAATAACTTTCAAACTAGTTAGATTTAAGTTAGTTGGTTCTTTTGTAGGTTCACTTTTAATTACCAAACCCAGTGACACCACTTTGACGTTTAGTGGCAAAAAAGACTACGTTAAAGCGGAAAAAATTAACGACATGGCAGCTGCGGATGATGCGGGTCGCATAGAGGGCTTTAAAGTCATTTCGCTGTCTGCGCTCAGCTGGATGATGAGCTCGTCTGCCTGTTTGCCTACTCGCGTTGCTGGTTGTCTGTCACATTTCTGACATTAGTTGGCGTAACTTTAAAAAAGGGCTTGAATAGCAGCAACAAAAATAACACACTCAGATGTACCTACATACTTACCCATTTCGAGTGAAAGCCAGACAAAAGTTGGCAAACTGCTTAGATTAGGATATATACATACTTGCATACATATGTATGTATGTATGCTGGCACATCAGCGCTTTTGCCTTTATACTGCATAGACGCTTATGTTTGTTTGAGAAAAAGTTTTTCATTTTACACAAATACTTATGAAAGAAAATAGTGTGCTGAGTGCATGCTCACATAAAACAAAAAGAATCCGTTAACAGTGTGACAGCTCCTTTTGTCACTCACTCTCGCGCCAACAGCTGTAGCAAAAAGTGAAGGGCAAAAAAAAAACACTAACAAAATTCTGACATTAAGACTAGGGGAAACTTTCAAACTTTTTCTAAAAAAAAAAAAATCAACAACTTAGAACGTTTCACCTTCGTCTTTTCATCCCCTTTAAGCCATTGAGCCACTTTTAACCCTCCACGTGCTTCAATTTTAGTGCAGCTTTACTTACTCTTTTATCATTTTTGTGGTTTTGATTTACTGCATGAAAACATCGTTTAGACACACAAAACTTGGTGCACGCTTATGTGCCTCATAGAACAAGCATACAAAAAACATTGGAACGCCCTGGATTTACCGTGTTTTTTAAAATAAACTAGCTCTATGCACTTGATTAAATAACATATTTTTACACATTCCAAACAGCAGGACAGATAAATAAAGAGAAGACAGAGGAGTTCTCTTAAGTATACTATAGAAGCTGCAATGATGAGAAATTTGGTTAGCTAAGATATGGAGTTTGAAAGTTTTTTTTTTGATGAGGGGGCTTCAGTTACTTCTAAACAAAACAAACTCGCGCTTAAGCCTTAAGCTAACCGCTTGCCTAATCACCAATCAGTGAAAAGCGAATAAAGTCGTCGGTCACTGGTTGTAACTGAGCTCCACTATAAATACTTTTCTATGTACATATATACATACATACAGTGACGAGCAAAACATGAAGTAACACTTTTTATTTCAGCCACCGCTATCTTTCCAAGTTCTAACGACTTTCATACTATTGTTGTATATTCTTATTGGTACACCCCTTCTCCCTCTCTCTAAAGATTTGCAGTCAATCCAACAACAATAATAAAACCAGCAGGCAAAAATTTAAATTAAGGGTTACAGTTTTGCACTCACTCTCAGTTTTGCATTTTACAGTTATCTTTTACTTAGTTGTTAAATTTATTTTAATTAACTTTTTTAATCTAGTCAGTAAAGTTTGTTACCGTTGACATACAGGAAAATGTCAATTTCATACAACATCCAAAAAGTTGAAATAATTTTTCACTTAAATTGCTTTCGTGAAATTGGCTATTAATAAAATGAAATGAAATTGGAAATGTGGCACACGAATTTTTAAACACTTATTGAATTCGCTCGAAACTTGTTACTCTGGAGTTTTTGACAGTAACCTCAAAGCAGGTTTCAAAAATTTTAAATGATAGGTCCAATATGACTGCTTTCAAATTTAAAAAGTTAGTGGATTTTAATAGAAATTAATGAAAATTAGGTTCCTTTTAAAAGGAAAAAAGTTGGCTATAATTTTCTGTGTATGTGAAGTTTATATGTTAAATGTTTTTTATAGAATATAACAATTCTGAGCCTCCAAGCAGTGTTGCCAACTTGTGGGATTTCGCCCATAATTTGGGATTTTCGCACCATAACAGGCGCGTGGGAGTTTGCGTCTCATTACGAGATTTCTAGTCAAATACAATTTCGTGGTTTAATTGGTTTTTTTTTATTGATGTGTATACATCTTGGGTTTCGGTAGGGGTAAAATTTGCGAAGCTGTAACGCATATCCCAGCAGAAAATTTCGAATGTATAAAATTATAGGGGGTGACCACGGTGGCCCAGAGAAGAAGTTCAAACTTTTCCTCGAGTTGTGTGAATAACAAGCACAACCAATTTGACAGCTAACGACCTTTGATTGAGATTACATTTATGTATATGTAAACGTACTTTTACGCTTTGCCGTTTATACATGTTTACACATCAAATTTCATGAGTACCTAGTACTCTCGCCTTTTTTTATTTGCTAATCAGCCATTGTTACCTCTCTTTATTCAAACATAACCCAACGTGACGGGTGAGATATTTAAACTCGGTTTTCCTCAAACCTTAAGTACTTTCTTTTTACCCTTGGATTTGACAAGTTTCAAACTGCTAACATCGAACTCAGATATCAGTTTAACACGAAAATAATAAAGTAGTAAACTTAGTTATATAATTTACTTAGAACATTTTCATTTTCCCAAGAGTGACAGGCGACAAGCTTTTTTAAAAACGAAGTAAATTAGTACAAATTGTTAGTAATTTCATTAGAGTTTGAATAACTCCTTTCACTAAATGGCTTTTAGTAACTTTAACGAGACCTTAACTTATTTTATTTTATTAATTTTAGTGCAGTTTTGACAAAATTTTCTTGCTAAAAAATCTTTTGGTACACTACTTTATTTTATTCCTTTGATTCTACATGTTAAATAAAAGCTTATTTTTAAAAACTTATTTTTTTTTTACATTATCTTATTTTCTAATTTTTAGTCCATTTATAAAAGCGTTGTATATTAAAAAGTGTTATTTTATTTTATTTAAAAAATTTTGCAATAGATATTAAAATAATTCAACTTGCAATGAAAGAGAACAGAAGACTTGGCAAGCGAAATGTTGAATCGAACTTCAGCTACTAACGATTTTAAATCGCGGACGTATCTATTATAATAGTTGTGATCTTTTGAAAGTGAGTAGGCCCTCTCAGACCCCATAAGGCACTCCGAAGGTTAAATGTATTTCCATATAAAAGAAATTGTCGGCACAACACCGTCAACTAAAAAAAATTATGAAAAATCAACGGGATTATCTAGCGTCTTGAAATTTGCACTTTGTCCTACTAAAAATTAATGGGCTATAAACCTGCGGGCCTAAAATTTGTTTCTATTTTGAGATTTTTGGTTGTGATTGGCAAAGTTTGTTGAATTTTTATAATTTTTGTACAAAATTTGAAATGTGGGTTTATATGGTGATGGTTATATAATGTGTTAGCCTTTTATAAAAAAAAATAATAATCAGAAGAAAAATAGCTAAAACTGGTCTAAATATCACTGAACATAATCAGCTGCCCACAAGTGTATGTATAGTACTAACTGATCCATCAAAATGCAGAACGCATTTTAGAGCCTTCGAAATATCTAAACTAGTCTAGTAGCTTTCATACAATTTACTTTCTTTCGACAAAGAAAGCCAACAGTCAAATTGCCTGCATTGCTACATAAACGCTAATAAAAAGTCAAAGAAAACCTTTGAAATTGACAGCGGACTCACTCAAACGCATGTTAAAAAAAAATATATGATGCCCCAAAATATGTACAGTCGTGTGTATGTACATATGTATGTTCCAGAAATAAATAAACCAGAAAAAAAGCTATTTCAGAAATGTTTGCCTGCACCACGGTAAAAGAATGTTAGTGCGCGCTTGTGTAGCCTTCAAATCGCCTTACAATGCATATCCTCTAAAACGGAAGATCCGCTTTGCTTCAGCAATTCATTCATCTGCGCATTCATTTCACTTCGCTCTCCTGGCTATTGACGGATGTTTGTTTATTTGTTTGTCTTGGTGCTTTAATAGTTTTACAATTCTAAGTGCAGCACACTGCATGTCTGCAAGTCTAGCCGTGCGAGTGTGTGTTTGTTTAGTTTTTGCACTGGTAGTCGCACTTGCCACTAGCCGCCTGCTGCATGCTGCAGTATACTGCACACCACCACATGTGCCGCATTATTGACTTAACCAACCAACCAGACATGGACGGACAAACAACAGGCAAGCAGATGAATAAACAAACAGTCAGATAGACGATTTTATAGCCAGACAAACGTAAACCATACTACCAACAAGTCCACAGTGGAGCAAGTGGGCCAATAGCAATGATAATGGAGACGATTATAGCCCGCATACTACACTGTTGGTGGCGGTTACTAAAGCATATTTGGCATTTCGCACGTTAACAACAACAAACGATACCGTACATCGCAGCATACACTATAATAAAGAGTAGACGCAAATATATGTAAGTAGGGAAAATCCTTGTAAGTCCCTTTTCTGTACTGTGCGCTGCCTATAAATTGGAAGCAACTTCGGCACTGCAGAAATAGGCACGTTAATTAATTGCAAAAATAATTAATTTAAAGTTATTATCTTATTGGAAAATATTATTGTGCCTATAATTGTATAGTGCATTGCGATATTGTTGGAACATTTTCATGACCTTCAATAGCTCCGAAAACAGAAAATTAAGATGGAACAACTTTTAAACTGATATTTTCTTCATATTTTAAGTTAAAATAACGAGCGAGTAAGAAGTGACTTGTTTGGCGTTCAAGAAAAACTTTGCTCTAGATACTTCATGAGCGAAGAGGGTTCTGTAGGACAGTATATAAATTTTTGATGCAAAAATGCCAAAGTTACTTGGGTCACGCTTACACAAAAGAGTTTGTAATTGTCTTGAATAAAATTTTTAGCAGACTTGGAATCCACAAGAACGGAGATCCCGCCATTTGCGCTAATTATCGCAGAATAAGCCTTCTAACCCTCTCAGTACAGAAAATCGGCCGCTCAAGCTAAAAATCTTAAAATTTGTTTACCGGCTAATTTTGGGTCGTTGATGTCAAAAAATATAATCAACAATTTTATAAAGCTCTTAGCTTTACCGTTATTCAGCGTCCATTATATTGGACAGTGGTACCCTAGATTTGTACACAGGGAAGTGATGTCAATAATTTTTCTCTTTATCTTTTGCAAAATATATTTCAAAACTGGGAATAACTTTTACAATTTTTTTCGGATCTCAATTCGCCCGAAAAATAGTTCCTATATATACAGTATTCAATATCAACTTTTCTGACATTTTCCACTATTGTTAAAAAACATGGCCAACTCCATACCGAAAATAAAGTAAAAAAAATTCGGTAAATAAGAATGTCTGCAAACCATACTTGACAAGGGACGAAGGAAATTCGGTCCAAAATAAAGAATAATATACTTTTCTCAAAACAGCTGTTAATTTAAAAATAAAAGTTGTTATTTAAGAAACAAAGAGCTTTAAGAAAAAAAAAAACAATTAACTATTGGACGTTTGTACTGAAAGGGTTAATATTGCTTATAAATAAGGTTGCCAACATTTTCCAAGACATTTATAGTACTTTTTCAAAAAAATTTTAATTATATTTAAAGAAAAATTAGAAACGCTAAATAATAATAAAACGTACAAATCTGTTTTCCTAATATATTTATATGCCCTTTTGGCAGTTTTTAACAAATCCTTGTTCAATAATATTTAAATTGTTCAATCAATATTTAAATTAATATAAACCAAACTTTGTTTTTGTTAGTGAGGCGCTTTGTTCCTCTTATCTCGCTATTTCACGTTCATAATTGAAATAATTCTTTCTATAAATGCCGGAGTTGCAGGAATAGAAAATAGAAATGAAATAATTGTAAGTAAATTTGGTAATTCATTTGCAGTGTTTTTAAAAGTTTTACTATTTTTTATATGTGGTTCTATTCATAAACTCACTATAACCTTTTATTTTAAAGAATATTTCTTTTACTAGTGTTATTTAAGTATAAACGTCATCCATTTTAATACGCATAGTCTTGTGCCACTGCATAATCGAGGTGCGTGTAGGTTTAGCATCAATATGACTGGCACCCCAACCTTTAATTGCAGTTTGTGGGACGGCACCCCTGAAAATTCTTAAGAGTTTAGAAACTCTATAGGATATGTTGTTGCATCATCATTTGCCATCACTGTATCAACAGACACGTGCCTCCGCAGGCACTTTGCCATGCGGCCCTCACCGATCTCAAAGAGGTCTTGAGCCCTGCCGAAGTGCCACTATCGATGACAGGTAGTATCTGCCGAAAATCTCCTGCGAGCAATACGACTACCCCACCAATTAGCAAACGGCTGCCGCGGATATCTGCAAGCTTCGATCGAGTGCCTCGACTGCATTTTTGTGTGACATCGTACATTTTCCCACACTATTAATTTGCATTGTTGCAACATAGTCCCGCCATTATTGTTTTGCTAATGTTGTAAGTTGATGTATCCTGACTCGCAAGGTTCAGTGGGAGTTTAAGCGCCGAGTGTGCAGCTCTTCCTCCGCTGAGCATAGTCGCTGGTATCCCTTAGGAGGCAACAGCTAGTGTAACATTTTTATCCTTGCGCACCTGTGCCAGTACCAAATTCAGCAGAAATGCCTTGCCAGTTCCCCCTGGCGCGCCCAAGAAATAAAGGCCCATTCTCCGCTCTCCACGCGGCTCACAATATGGGAAATTTGCTTTTGCTCGGGAAATAGTTTAGGTTATGCTTCGGTGACTTGAGCCGCCAAGTTCGTGGTGTTATAGTTCAACTCCCTGAATAACTCATTGGACAGTTCTCCCGTTCGTTGCGGAGGGGGCGAGTAGAAATGCCACATCCGCTTTCCCACCATTGAGAAAAGTTTATCCTCAATTAGTCTCAGAGTTTCGTCGTAATGTGTTGTTTCTTGAAACCTGTGCGCGGTCTTCAAAAAAAGTGGTTTTATAATTTTTATACAGTTGCAGGGGCTTGAAAGTCCGCAAATCTTCCTAAAACGTCTCCCGTTTGACACCTACATTTAAATATTTCATTTAGCTTGTCGACTAAAATGGTTTTAAATTTCTAAACTGGTGGCAACTCTTCCAAAAATATTTTCGAAAGAAAGCTTTCTTAACCCTCTGTCCTTTGATACCCATATTAAAACATTTCGCTTAGCCTTTTAATTAAATTGTATTTGAATTTCTTAACGCGTGGCAACCCTCTTTAAAAATATTTAGAAATAAATTTGTCTTAAACCTTTCTCCCTTGGTACCCATACTAAAATATTTGATTTAAATAGTTAATTGAATTGACTTTATGCAAAGTTGGCAATTCTCTCCAAAAATATTTTTAAAATAATTCGTTTTTGGACTGCTTTGTTTGACACCCACATTGTTGTAGCAATTTATTTAACTTCATAAATAGTTGGTTTTAACTTTTGAAAAAAGTGGCAAACCCCTTCAAAAATAGCCCATATGTTAATCAAGGTCATAGACACGTATTTTTTTATTTGAAAAAAAAAGGTTTTTTTAGAGGTAGCGCTGGTCGTTTTTTTATAAAAACGCTGATGCTCTCAATTCTTTTATTTTCGTCACTAGAAACGAGTTTCAACCCTTGACAATGCTCAAAACGTTCAATATCAACGCTTCAATTTTAGTATTTTTTTTTTTAAATTTTATCGCCATATTGGATCCGCCATTTTGAATTAAAAAAAATTACTCCAGATTCGTAATCGGCGACCCCAAAAATTCTCGGGTGCCGGTTTTCAAAAAAATGGATCGCCATTTTGGATCCGCCATTTTGAGTTTAAAAAAACTGACTTCAGATTCCTAATTAGCATCCCCAGAAACCCCCTAGTAACAAGTATGAGGTGGGTTTTATCGAAGGCTGAGGTAACTCAGCCGCTCCAGGGTTGGGCGGAGGTCCCACTAAGCCCCATTGAATAAAATAAAACACAGTAGTTTAATGTAGTGAACACAACCACACACACGAGGCTGTTTGGTCAGAATACCGGCACCTTGACGTCCAAGAAGAGAGAGGCTGGTACAGAGAGGGAGAGAGACCTACTGGTCGGTGGTCGGCGTCGTGGTTCAGAAGGCGGAGGCTGTCCGGTGGCTAGTGGCGGTAACGGTGACGGTGAGAGCGGCGACGGTTCGGTGATCACTGATGATAACCGTGAGTGCGGTAGTGAGCGTAAGAATGGTAAACGCCCACAGTACAGGTGCTGCAGCCAATGAGAACGGCGGTGCTGATCGTGACGGCAGTAGCAGTCCTTTGTAGTAGTAGTTACGGTCCTGCGGTGACGTGGCCGATATAGTGGCGGAGGCCCTGGTTATGACAACGGGCTCCTTTTGGTTACGACGGGGGCAGCGGCCCTGAACGGTGATGGTGACTGGTCGTACCAGAGGTTTCTTATACTCGTGATGGGGGGTGATGATGGCCCGGGGGTGGTGATAGCATTAGCGGCCCGGATCCTTGACGAAGAGGGAAAGTCCGGCCCTGAGTAGTAGTAGCGTTGATTGTGGCCTTGGATGGCGGTGGTGTGGGTGGCCCTTACAGACGGTACGTATCAGCCCTTCGGGGATGACGAAGGTTATAGCTCGGCCCTAATAGGTGGTGGCGGGGACAACGGCCCTGTACGACGACAATTAGGCCGGTGATCCGGGGAGGTGGCGGCCCTTTGTATTGGCTGCGGCCTAGGGGCGGCGACGCTCTTGGCGGCCTAGTGATCGCGATAATGTGATGGGCCTTGATATATGTTTACGGTAGCAACGGTGCTGGATATCACTGGCACAGTTTAGCGCAGTGTTGCCAGTGACTGGATGCCAGCGCAGCATTCACGCGTCACATTTGTCAGCTATAAATTGCGCTATAACATGGCCATAAGGGCGCCCACGAACAAAATGAAGGAGCAAGCTTTAGGACTTGATAAGAACGAAAAGTTGTATGACCACAAACTCCTCTTAAAGCATGATTTCAATCGCGCCCCAGTATACTGAACATTTAGTCACTGAGGGCATGATTAAATGCAGATTTTTAGGCTTAATACTAAAATTTCGTTCGAATACTGGATTAATTGACACGTTATAACTCCACGAAGGTGGCACAGTGGATCTTAAGGTTGTAGAGATCTATCTCCACCAAAGTATATACCATGATAAAAACATAACAAGGTAAAACCATTGACAGGCAGTATGACGTTTGCCAGCAATATAATTTGAAAATTAAAATGTCAAACTCACACACATTCTCGTGATCAATCTCAAATAACAACAATTGTGAACAATTTAGTTATTTTATTTATTTTCAATTTTATATGATTTTAAAATGCTTGCAAACGGGAGAAAAAAAAATCATGGCCGACGAATTGAGGGAATGAATTTACCTTGTAATGTTTTTATGATGGTTTATCCTACTGCAGATCACTTCAGCATGTGCCTAATTTATTTATGACTCTGACTTCCTCTTTAAACCGGATTTCCTTAATTTCGAGAATTGGAATATTTTAAATAAAATCCGTCAAAGCTATATGGACATTTCGTTAACCTTAGGAAAAAATTCATGTCTTCAATTGATGGTAGTTGACCTGAGAAATATTAACGCAGAATTCCGGCATTATTTATCCATGCAAGAAGCATGCTTGATAAGAGTCTTTTTTTTAACCGCCACTAACCACGGAAGGTTTAGAAACTACCTTAAAGTAAGGTGGCTGGAATCAGTTTGTTATTTTGGATATTTTTCTGCTCAAAAAAACATCGACAAAGCTGTTTAAGTATTTTGTTTCATATGCCACCACCTATTTATAATCGTGATAGGAAAACTTGGTGAACAAGGAGCATGCTCAAAGAATAATACAGCTCTACCTCGGAAAATGAGTGATTCATTTTACCCGTATAACATTTTAAAATGTAATGAGTTTCGGCCTCTTAAAAGCGTAGTTTTGTAGTTTTGCTAAAAAACCAATCATGAAGGTCCTTATTGTGTTATTATTGCCATGTTGTATACCTATGCCTATGTTTGAAATGGTTTTTGTTTTTTATAGATGCAAATTGTTTATCCAGTTTATAGGTGGAAGTTTTTGGCATCCATTCGTCATCATCAATCAATTACCTGAAAGAATATATGATAAACATTTTTTTATTATCTAGTCACACATATTTATTTACTTCAGTAAATTAGTTATGCAAGTAGGTAAAACTTTAGATGAAATACAAACTATTTAAAACAAACATTAGTACATATAAGTATGCAGTTAATATCAACAACCACACGGCGCACAATGATTCGCCTAGTACAAGCAAGCTGGATAAAACCATTTATTTTTTTACGATTTTCCAATGAATAATGGGTCACACTACTCATATATTGAGATCGTTGCATGCTCTTCTACCAGCAATTTCAATATGTTGGGTAATCGATGCAAATATAGAGGGAAATCAAAATTTAAAATTTAATAAAAATTGTCAAAGAAATCACGCGCTAAATTTTTGCGACGTAGTAGGAGGTTAGATTTGATTTGTGTTTTAATATTTCATTTGATTAGTAAGTAAGTGAAGCTGTTTGTACATACATATTTGTTTTTGGTAATATTTGTACACATAAAATATTATTTTTTTCTTAAATTTCCAACTTGAAAGTAAAAACACTAGATGTCTCCTTATGTCACCTCCACAATTTTTATACTCAAGCGCACTTGCACACAATACAATTGTTTCTAACAGGCTAAAGGGATCGAGATAGATATAGA
>NW_016164977.1:18939-29301 GCF_001687245.7 Rhagoletis zephyria | reverse complement strand
ACGAGTACTCGCATGCAGCTTCTTACCTTCTAGGTAGCTTTGTTTGTGGCGGTTTTTTTGTTTGTTTTTGTGTGAAGTTTTTATGGGCTTGCAAATGGCGTGTACACCACAATTTGTGGTCGGATGTCATAAAATGTTTCCAGCCTTTTTCTAATTAATTTACCATTTGGCGCGAATCGATTTTTTTTCTCGGTATTGCAGCGTTTCACCTTTTTTTCGTTTTATTTTGAGAGAATGCATTCCAGTGATTTCAACATTACCAGCATGAATATTCTGCGATAGTTGGAGCTAAAACTCTGGAAGCTAGATTCTATTGCATGAAGCATACTGATGTAGAAAAAACATAGACTGAATTAAAAAAATGTGGCGCAAACGTAAAATTTTTTATTCAAAAAGCTCTACATATATCTTACAACCCTTTACGTATTATCATTTTTTTCGTAAGGTACTTTTTGTAATTTTTATTTGTTTATTTTAAATTTTTTAGGGCAGAGAAAGTAACAATTTTATTGAAATTCGATTTTTCTGTTCATGTTAATGAATGCTACGCCAGAAAAACTGGCTGAAAAAAATTATAGGGTTCGCCAAAACGAAAAAACAATACACAAGAAAAATGTGAAATATTATAAAAGATGTTCCCGAAAATTAAAAAAAAAAATGATTTACTTTTTTAAAATCCTTACACAGTAAAAAGCGAAGTCAATATTTCTTAAGCATTTCTATAGGTTTGCGACTTGTCGTAAAAATTATAACATTCTTACCTTTCATTGGATTACAAAATGTGAGGTGTTTAGATGTTTAATAATGAATTATTTTTTTAGGGTTGCCACTTTTTAAAAACTTATAAGATCTTCACAGTTAGATTGACTAAAATGTGAGCTACCCAGTGAAAGAATATATTATCCGAATGTGCAATAAGCTTTTATTTTTTCTAAGTGGGGTTGCCACCTATTTAAAAATTATTACCTCACATATAAAACCCGAAGACGTTTTTGTTGTCAAATGGAAGGGCTCGGTTTCTTGAAGTGTAGTAAGGTTTTATTTTTTCGAAGAGAGTTGCCACCTGTGCGAAAAATTAAAATATGTGTGCTGTTCATTGGATTACAAAAAATTAGTTGTAAAATGAAAGGCCCTGGCCTCCAGATGTGCAGTATAATTAATCGTTGGATTAAAAAAAAATTTAAATAAAATAATTTAAAATTTTTCGAATTTTTTTTACAGTATATTGAAATTTTCCTAATTTAAAAAAAATAAAACTTGATTTGCCATTAAGCTTGTCCTTAAGGTCTTAAAGTAAAAAGGGTTATCGTTTTATCGTTTGGGACAAATCTAGTAACTGAAAATTCCCCCTTCACTCACACCTTTAACTCGTATGCCAAAGTAATTAACTATATTCGTTATCAATATAAATCCAAGATGGCCCTCGCCACAAAATATCCGAAAACATAGTTTTGCTCAACCCTCTCAATCTGGGTATCAAATGAAAGGCCTGGACCAGTAGTAGTAGTAAAATGGCTGCCAGCACAAAATAGAAGATTAGATCTGGGATTTGTTTTCTAAAATGTGCAGTCTTCTATTTGTTAAATTTCAATTGATTGAAGGGATTGAAAAATTATTTCATTTACCATTTTGGGATTTTTGAGCTTTTTTATAGGGACTATGCGCTACTAGATAAGCTCCTTCATTAAATATTAATATTGAATGATGGATGGGATTTATAATGTTACCAAAGTTTAGATTAATAGGTAAACAGTAAGTGCCGGAAATTTCAATTAATAAAACATAGAGCTGTCCCAAGCAAGGGTCATAACGATCCACACGGATAAGAAATTGTGTGCTAAAATGAACCACAAAAATATGCGCCATCTTTTTCAAACTAGCATTTTATTATACTATGTATATAAAATTGAATGGGCAACAAAAGTGCATACGGAAAACTGATTTCTATGAAATCAAATAAAAAAGCACAAAATTTGTTTACTACTGCAAAAAGTTTGAAGTTTTGTTGCATACGGTTTTCGTTAAAGAACAATCCACATTTTTTTTTGAATAAATTAATTAAATTACAAAAAATGTGTTCTTAAAACTTGTCAATATGAGATGCGCTTAACATTTTTACAAGCGGTGTATAACGAATGGTGTACTACATACTTTTAGACTTTTTTTTATTGTTTTCCCTTCATTTTTAGTTTTTTTCGATTGTTTTATGCTGTCGATTAATTAATTAGATTTTGTTTTGCTATCACTACCAGCCCACAATCACACAACATATAAATCAGTCACCATTTATGGCTACTGTATATCCTACGCACTGTCTAAAAATAACTACAACCAAGCACAAGACTCTGAGCTTTCTGCTTAGATATGCAAGCTTTTAAATACTCCGTTTATAATTTGCGCTGAAATAAAAGGTCATTTAAGTAAGTATTATTACTAATTTTATTGAGACTTTTATCATCGTTCTAAGCAGTAATGCTAATTTATATGTCGTTAAGCATAAATTGCAGTTTTGCATTCATTCTAACGCAATAGTTGCGACGCAGTGACTTTCTACCTCATTTATTGCTTTACGTGTATTTTTAGCTATAATTTATTTTTTTTACGCTTAACACATGTTATTTGAATGTTGTCAGCTTGCTATTGCTATTCCTTCTTGTTGTTGCTATTGTTGAGTTCTCTAACACCAAATTGGTTACGCCTGTAGTAAAGGCCATTACTTGAACTATTTGCTGACATTTTCATTTTTTTTTTCAAAGCACACACAAAAACTCACCAAAACCAACCAATGTTGCTAACTGGCACGCTGTTGCATGCTACATACTGTATGCTGTATGCTGTATGCTGTATGCTGCATGTTGCACAAATTGAAATTAGGCCAAATTTTTGCAGTGAAATGTTTGCATATTTCCATAAAGGGTAATACCGTTGATTGTTTTATTGGAATAATGTTGCATGTCATTCGACACTTTACTAGCTGGCGCGGCAGCACAACGCTAGCGCGCGCTCAATTGACACTGAATAGTGTAGTAGAGAAATGGCTGCACAAGAGCGCGAAAGAGTTAGGAAGTAGGGTATGTATGTGTGTACGAGCACATGCAAAGATGCAGCTGGCATTGCTGACTGCTGGCTGGTGATTAGTGTGTGGTGTGCTGTGCTTGTGTGAAAATTGCACAGGAAATTGCGGCAAATAGTGTTGATTGAGATGTGCTCTGCTGCTGTCGTCAATTACAGTATGTGTTGCACGCCGACTTTCTCTTGCATTCATGCGCATGTCAATGAAGTTTGCGTCTTAAGTCTTTCGTTTATTTTGAGTTGCTCTATAAAATTCACACTAGATTTATGAATGTTTACATACAAATGGCACAAAACACGCACTGTTACTTACGTACGTACGTTACATTCGTACATGCGTATTGATTTAAAAATATCGTTGAAACTCTCTGGGTTGGAATTGGCGGTCAGTTTCCCTGCTTGCAAATTAAATTACAATACTTTAGGTTGACATATGGGTATTTCCATGATGTTGGTCGTGACAGTCGTACGACTTAATAATTAAATAAATCATTCGAAAACGGAAGTCGCTTACAAAAAGAAATTTGACGGTGTCGTCCTTTGGTTGACAAAAAAATAAAAATTAATAAAATTTGTCGCGCTTGGAAAACTGGTGTCGGGAGAATCGATTAAAAAGAGGTCATAGCGGATGTGATTAAAACAGAAGAGTATAACTTATTATATTCAGCACACCCGCGCTATATCACGCTCGCTCTGGCCTCTGCTCGTTGAATAAAGAACGTAGAGTTTATTAAGGCCCTCAAAGCCATAAGCTAGGTTTCTTCCAGGACTACTAGCGGGGCACTTACTTAACTATTGGCCATACGAACGTCTGGTTCGGTGTCCCGCCTAAAAATTTCTGCAGAGGCTGTAGATATTTCATGAAATTAAAGGGCTTTGTCCTCAGATTTGCAGTAAGGTTTTATATATTTTTTAACTACATGAGATGTCAAACTAAAGAGCTGTATTGGAGGTTGCCACCTGTTAAAAAAATATCAAATTCAACTAGAATAGGGCAAGTAGGTGATGCAAAAAATATCTATCACAGTATGGATGTTAAGTGAAAAAGGTTAAGGAAGGTTTTAGTTTGAAAATATTNCGTTGCCACCTATTAACATTTTAATTAAACTTATAGTTAAATCAATTACGTTTACCATGAAAAACTTAAATTTTTCCATAGCAACTAGGAATTTGAAAAAAATTTGGAATTATTTTTCAATACTGACTTTAATTTGGTTGATTATGAGAGCGTCGATTGCACCAAACTTGAAAATGCCCTTTTAAAAACGTTTGCAAATCTGGCCTTTAAGTCGACAAAAGCTACGTAACCACGCGAATTACTTACGCAAGATATTGCCAAAGAATTCGACTCATCGCAAAGCCCCCGAGCATAAATGTATTTTTTGTTTACGTATTTTTCCTTACCATTGCAATACAATAGCTGCTGCTAATAATTTTATTGCTTACATAACTTGTACAGCCACATAGATATTTAGCACACAAAAAATCAACGCGCTTTATGTGCTTTTATTTTTCATTTTTTTTCTATGATTTTAACAAATCCCAATCGTTAGCCAAGATCTCAGCACAGCCGCACACGCCTAGTGTGGGTGAGGGTTTTTTTTCTTAAATAATTTGGCTGCGTGTTTGGCGCATGCAATCAGCAACATAAAACACGGAAAATACATATTTCAAAAAAAAAAACAAAAAACAAGCCAAATCATAATGCAGCAATAACAATGACAGCAGCAAAGTAAATAAATACAACGCCATAACAATAGTCGATACATGCGAGTCAGCAGCAGCTTACTTGTTTCGAGCAACTACAATGGCACTAATTGTTTGACTTGCATACACAAATAATGATTAGTTGTTTTTTTACTTTACTTTACTTGTTAAATTTTTTATGGTTTTCTATACATTTTAATGCATGTTTTCAGGGTTTTAGTTATTACAATATTTTATGGCAAACAAATGTATGACCAGACCAGACGTTGAAGTTGCATTTGCAGCGGCGTGTAAATTTGTCTCTCGTTCGCTGCAAAATGACAGTTACAACTGTCAGCCTATGACTCAAAAACGCCAGCGAATATTGAATAAATGCTATTCACAACTCCGCACTCTTGTGCCGCTGGCTAGCTAGCTGGCTGGCTGGCGGCTGTGCATTTCCACGCATTGCATTTGAATTTGAATTTGAATTTGTAAGCGTAGGCGGCACCGCGCTACTGCACTACATTCCGCTCCGCTCCACTCACTCGCACTGCATTGCGCTACACATATGTCACTCGCCGTTGACTATTTGCGCATTTGCGTATTTCATTTAAAAACAAAAAGAGAACGCAATCAAAAGCAAAAAAGTATAAAGTGCCACGCAGATTGACTGAGAGTGGCGAGCGGTAAAGCACCACAACTCAACTCAATTCGAATGCTTGGCTGCTTGGGGTTGCTGACTGACTGATAGACAGACTCTGCCTTGTCGCCTGGCTTGGTATGACCGAGTGAGTGAGTGAGTGAGTGAATGAATAACTGACTGACTGTTTGGCTCGCTGCAGCTGGCTATATGCTGGCGCAACAGCTTACGACTTCACGCAAAACAGCCTAGTTTTAAGTGCATTTGAAATGGGGTATTGCGCGCGCCTAGCAATTCACTTGGAATGAATGAAATATGCATGAAAAATAGCAAAACAAATAAAACTGGTCAAATACGAATAAAATCAACTAAATTTTTCTATATATATGTATAGCATAGTATGTATGTAGGTAGAAAAAAGTCTGCAGTATTCGCATTTTGTATAAATTGAATTTGAGTTTCGTTCAGCTTGCGCGCTTAAATGCAAATTAAATGCAATTGCTTCCTTTTTGCGCGAACGCATATGCCAACCGAGTAGCAGCAATAACTAACTAGCGGTTCGACTGTCTGCGCGACTGTCTGCGTGACTGCCAGACGGTAAGTGGCCAATGCAACTGCGCGCCTGATACTTCATTTGTTTGCTGCGCTTTGTTTTTTGTTACGTTTCTTTTTGCCTCACTGTCTAATGCAAAGAAAAATGCAAAACTGATTGATGCCTTTCAGTTCACCACTCAGTATGTCACAAGCCTGTAACGTATAAATTGAAACAGCAACAAAAAAAACACTGTGTCACTAGCATTTCAGTGCATTGTCTAGTGCACCTCTGTCACAGTTGCAGTCTCATTTCATTTTTCTCTACATTGTTTTTTTTATTTTTTTATTTTTTTTTTTTGATTTTGTCTGGCAGTCGTCAGTTGTGGGTTGTTGCAAAAAAATGAAGTCATTCCTTTGTGAGTTGTGAGTTGGAGTTCGAATTCGGCGTTGGACTTCGAGCGGGAAAAATTCAATATTCACCAAAGGTATGCATAAATTTTTGTCCGAAACATGGGAAAGTTTGGTTTTACGCTGTAAGCCATAAACTAGCAACTCTCGCATGTAGACTTGTTGCAACAAATTAATGTGGAGACGCGCACAACGAATGGTATGAGTGACCTAGTCTAGTAGCGTGGGGAGAAAAACGAATGATGAAAAACTATAATTCTACAAATAAATAAACAATAGAAGTTTTCTATCTTTATTTACTGGTTTTAATTGCACTGATATAGCCGCGGAAATGGCATGGTCGGACTGTAAGGTATCACCCTACTTCGGGTACGGATAATCGAAATACCTCATTATTTTTTGAGTTTTCTGTACGCTTTTATATAAGCACATTAGGGCGGGAGCTTTTTTCGTTTATGCGGGTATGGCTCAGAAGACTTCTACGTGTAATTCTAAGAAAATTTGTACTTTTCAAATTAGTGAAATAGGTTCCTTCTACTTAGCACTTTGCTGTAGTGTCGTAAAGAAGTGCTTAAATTTTTTATGAAAATATATTATACGGTTTTTTTTTTTGGTATGAGGAATCTATTTCTCCATTTATCTTTTCCTTAAAACTTCCAATACAGAGCGCAAGAGTGAACATTTTCACATATTCTTCGAAACCTATTTTCGAAATTTGGCAAACTCCAAATTGATTTAAGACAAATGGCTTCTTCGGCAAATTTGCTTACAATTACCCATAGAATCCTTGATATACGCCCATAGTAAAAAAAGAAATAATCCGCCCTAAAGTACATACATTTTTTTTATGTCATATGGGAAGCAACCGTGGTTGGTTATTATTGGCAAACGACTACTATTGTATTTACCTATGCCACCGCCCTGCATATCTGGTTGGTTTTACTACTGAAATAAGAGTAGGCGCACAAGGCGTGTCAAATAAGGCATCACAATAGTACCATGGTGGCCTAAGTGTATCCTTTTCCTGCGCTGGTTGAGGACAGCCAAGCAAATCTAACCGAACCTTCATATGGAGCATTTATATAAAGTTAGTATTTTAATAAAATTTCCCAGGGTGTTACTGCCAAGAAGAAGTGTATATTATTTCCACTAAAAATTTACCCGAGTAGTATTTCTTGTTAGAAGCTCAAAAATCTCTTTATCAGAAAATAATTGAAAAAAGCAACAACTAAAAGATCTAAAAATCTCTCTAAAACGCATCTAACTTTTTCTATTCATAGCAAAACTTCAAGTTTTGCTACAACTTTTTGGGTGAACAAACAAACTTTTATTGAGAAGCTCCAAAAAAACAGTTAACCGTTTTACTCATTCACCGCAGCAACATGTCAACTATGCGGTATGAGTAATATTTTTGTTTCTTTTTCGCTGTGACGCAGAAATTCACTATTTTACTCTATTTAATTCCCACTTTACATTGCGTTGCATAATTTTCGCCTTAACATACGCTTTACAGAAAAATATTAATTTTCAGCTAATGCAGCCATTTTAGCTACTGCATAATTTCGGTTTCAAATTACCATATCAAATTTGCATTTAGCTTTTTGACAGCTCCGTATGCACAGTTAGTTGTCGGGGTAGTGTGAAAAAATCGNAAAAATCACAAAAAAAAAAAAAAAATATACTAGCAACTTTATTGCTCTAAAATTTGCGTGCCACATCGATGCTGCGCTGCGCCGCGCTGCTGAATGTCATTTTTGTGCTGGCTATAAAATTAAAAGTGTTTGCTCATTCGTTCACTTGTCTACTATTTATACATTCTGTCGCTTACTCATTTATGTACGAGTAGGCATGTAATGCAACATACATACATGTGTATGTGTGCATGTATATACATACGTACCTCATGCAGCATCGCACACCCCTTCTTCATGTTGGGCTTAAGTTGCTCGTTTGACTCGTTGTCTTGTAAGTAAAGGCTTAATTAATTGACATTTAAAATGCTCTGTAATCACAAATTGATTAGTGGCGCAGCATGCGAAAAATTGTGTAAAATTTCATGTTTACCTTTTTCTAATTGCTTGCTCGTTGCTATCGCGATTTTGTCTATTTTTTTTTGCTTTTTGCTTTTTTGTTGTTGTTTGGAAAAAAATAACGTTAATGTCGCTCATTTAAGAGTTAGTATTGCATTTGGAAAGCGTAAACTGATGCTGATTGCAAAAAAGAGCTATTAATGAATAATCGCAGTACTATTCAAATTAATAAAAAAAAATTTTATGAAAATAAACAAAAATTATATTGTTTTTTTTTTTAGTTTTTTTTACGTAATTTTTTTCCAGGAAGTGGTATGCGTTATAGTTGTGTTTTTGTTTGTATATTGAAAAAAGAAAAAAGACTCCTTTCGACACTTTTAATCGAGTATATATATTTAAAAACTGTACTTTTTTTATATAACAAAAAAGTCAGGGTCAAAAAATTCCACACGCTAATCTATTTTATAAGATATACAATGCTTTTCATGACAGATATTTTTCGGTAATTTTTAACTAAACTATAGTTCATTCTTAATATATGTATTAAAGTTTCTAACTATGTACAGATTTCGCAAAAAAAAATTTAATTTTAAAAACTTTTCATCAAAATTTTAAATTTTTTAATCAGAGCTTTTGACAATTTTTTTACTAGCGCTCTTTCTCAATTTTTCCATAAAAAAATTTCGGGCATGTAAAATTGAATAGGCTACAAAACAAAGAATTATTCTAAAATATCGGATTAAAGTTTCGATGAAAAGTTTTTAAAATTTGGATTTTTTTCTGTGAATTCTGTACAAAGTTTGCAATAGCGAACTACAGTTTGATTAAAAGTTACCGAAAAATATTTATCATGAAAAGTTTACTGAATATTGTAAAATAAATTATGGAAACAATTTTTGGTATGCAGTTTTATAGCCCATTCATGGATTATAACGCACCAGGCTTTGTGTTAGGCAAAATAAAGAATAAATCAAATCTGAGCGTAGAGGATTTCAAGCGATCAAACCCTACAAAAAAACTACAAAAAGTAGCTCACATCATTTAAAAGGCCGATGTACTTACAATGGGACTATATATCGCAAGTTTGGTAACAAAGAGAATTATTTAAAAATTTGAATTTTTTGGGAAAACGCAATCTCATATTTTCGCTAATAATTTTTTTTGGGGGTAGAATGCATTAGGCTTAGTTATCGATGATGAAATTTCTAAAAACATAAATTCTAAATTAATTTTTTGCTTGTTTTCCCCTCTCAGGACTTCTCTTGGAAAGAGTCAACTCAACAAACAAGGCATCTGCTACTGCGATTTTGTTCAGGCCGAAGGTCGAAGAAGAGCGGTCAGCCGTTACCAGTGGCAGTGGTCAAAAAAGCAGTACCGCTCACGCTTTAAGGGAGCCTCGTGACAAGCTAACCTAAGCTAACTACTCTCAGGCATTGAAAATAAAATGAAAAAATACACATGTGATTGTGAAAATCGATCTGGATTTATTTTCATAAAAAAGTTTAAATTTAAATTAACAATTTTGTCTTCGATTTGTTTTTGGTTCATGCCTCGCATACAAAATTTGTGTTAATTAATTTAATTTACCAAAAAGCTCAATACTCAGCAAGCAACCCAGCAAAAAAACATTCAAAACATTACGTTCATAAAATATCAAAGTTATTAAATTTCATAAATTCAACAATAATTGTAAGTGCAGATTAGAGGTCAACTGATAATTTTTCGATGCATTTTAATTGCCAGCAAAACAAATACAATTAAAGCTGCCTCTGCTCAAAAGATTAATGGGAATTTTGCTTTCAGTTTTTAAACCACAAATAAAAAAGCAAAAAAAGTAAAAATATTTTAAACAAAAAAAACTTTAAATTAATAAAAACGTGAGCCGCAAATAGGTAAGCAAGCACTCAATGTACTAAAGGTATGTACAAATGTAAGCGCTAATTCGCTTTGAGCGCTTATATTTTCATTCATTTTTTATTTTTTTTTTTT
>NW_016164977.1:0-18897 GCF_001687245.7 Rhagoletis zephyria | reverse complement strand
GGTAATGGTTATGGTAATGATAATGCTAATGGTAAGGGTAAAGGTAATGCAATGGTAATGGTAACGATAAAGGCAATCGTAATGGTAATAATAGCGGTAATCGAATAGTAATGGTAATAGAAATGGTAATGGTAATGGTATTGTTTTGCTTATGGTATTGCTAATGGTATTGCAAATAGTAGTATTACAGATAATTGTATTGGTAGTGGCAATAGTAGTATTACAGGCAATGGTAATGGTTAATGTGAGGTTAAAGGGAATGATAATTGTCATACTTAAAATTTTCAAAATTCAGCAGCAGTGCTCAATAACAAAATTTGAGTTCAGAATTTTTGGGAAGATTCCAAGTTTTCGATTTTATGAATTTTTTTCTATATATAGTTTGCGAAAAGTTTTTAAGTGGATGAAAATGTATGACACCGGCAGAAAAATAGTATCTAAAATCATCGGGATATTGCAGAAACTTGCACTTTTATTTTATGGACAATAAAACTGAACCTTAGAATAATTCTGAATTAAAAACTTGTTGCTGCGAAAGCTTACTTTTCGTACTGCGTACTTCAGCGGTTTGTAGATATTTCTCACGACCCTTATTTTAATTTTTTAGTTTTTTTAATTGTCACTTTTTGTAATTTTTCAAATCTATAATGTGGTATGCGATTTTTTTTTATAAATTGGCATTTTATGCTAAATTTCTATATTTTATGATTGTGCCAAAAGTGCCTCTGAGAATGAAGGTGCCTAAAATGTCAATAATTTTAAATGCGTGTACTAGGTAAGGATAAGTAGGCAACATTAAATATATTTTGCACCATGTGAAGACAACACTTTTTGGAAGAAACGATAACAACATTGTTCAAAGCTTGGTGGTATTAAACATACCGATATTTGAAATGTTATCTAACTTGTTTTTCGCTGCAGCATTAGAAAAAAATTAGTAAGTAATTGTCATGGCCGGGANTGTAGGTAAGGATAAATTAAATATATTTTGCACCATGTGAAGACAACACTTTTTGGAAGAAACGATAACAACATTGTTCAAAGCTTGGTGGTATTAAACATACCGATATTTGAAATGTTATCTAACTTGTTTTTCGCTGCAGCATTAGAAAAAAATTAGTAAGTAATTGTCATGGCCGGGACACCATAAACTTTTCGAATATCTCTCAAGTAAGCACTTATAATATAACACGAAATAAAAAAAAAAAAANATAACAACATTGTTCAAAGCTTGGTGGTATTAAACATACCGATATTTGAAATGTTATCTAACTTGTTTTTCGCTGCAGCATTAGAAAAAAATTAGTAAGTAATTGTCATGGCCGGGACACCATAAACTTTTCGAATATCTCTCGAGTAAGCACTTATAATATAACACGAAATAAAAAAAAAAACATATTTTTAAACACAAGCTTTTATTATGGGTAAGTAAAAACGAAAGTAAATCCCTGCCCGCACCTCCTAATGGCTAACTTTTTATGGAGCTATTTCTTTNATTGTCATGGCCGGGACACCATAAACTTTTCGAATATCTCTCGAGTAAGCACTTATAATATAACACGAAATAAAAAAAAAAACATATTTTTAAACACAAGCTTTTATTATGGGTAAGTAAAAACGAAAGTAAATCCCTGCCCGCACCTCCTAATGGCTAACTTTTTATGGAGCTATTTCTTTCAATTTAATCTCGAATTATGAAAAAAAATCTAACCAAAAGCACGGATTTTCAATATACCTCGACTTCTGCGCCACCTATCGGAGATTTTAGCGAATAAAAAAAATATAAAAAATTTAAAATTTTCGGAAACATTTTTTATTGCAGATGTTACTGAAAATAGGAAGGTTTTATTAATTAGGAAAATTACAACAAAAAATATCAACACTAAGTAAAATACCAAAAATTTAAATTTTATCAACTCTGAATTTTTCGGAAATTCTTTACAATGACTCATATTCATACTACATACATACATATGTATGAGGGGTTTTATGAATCTTCAGAGTAATTTTTGAGTGCATATGCAAATCAAAATGTAAATATTTGTTTTTGAAATCCTCGAAATTTTATAAGCTCTAAAACTTTTGAAAACGTTTTCCAATGCTTCATACTTAAAATGTCGAGCCCTGACCGCAAAAAACGGAGCGAATTTTTTTTTCAAAATTTCGTTTTTTCTGCAGACCTGCTCCTATAATATCTTAATGTATAAAAAATCAAATATATATAAAAAAAATCGCTTACGTTTCTTCGGGATTATGATTTTATGTGTGTCATTACGTTAAAAAAACTAGTAATTAAAATGCATTTCCACGTGGCATTTTTTAAATGGCCACATTTTTTGTCATTTCAATGCCTANAAATTTAATCTCGAATTATGAAAAAAATCGAACCATAAGCACGGATTTTCAATATACCTCGACCACCTGCGCCACCTATCAGAGAAATTAGCGAACAAAAAAAAATATATAAAATTTTAAATTTTCGGAAACATTTTTCTTTGCATATGTTACTGAAAATAGGAAGTGTTTTATTAATTACGAAAATCAACACTAAGTAAAATACGTAAAATTCAAATTTTATCAACTCTGAATTTTTCGGAAATTCTTTAAAAAGACTCATATTCATACTACATACATATGTATGTACGAGGGGTTTTATGAATTCTATGAAAATTTACTCAAAATACTAAGAACTTGTGAAATTATAGTGGTTTCATTATTTTCGAAATCGTCAGAGTAATTTTTGAGTGCATATGCAAATCAAAATGTAAATAACTGTTTTTGAAATCCTCGAGATTTTATAAGCTTTGCTTTATAGCTTTTGAAAACGGAGCGAATTTTTTTTTCAAATTTTAATTTTTTTTCTGCAGACTTACTCCTATAATATCTAAATGCATAAAAAATAAAATATAAATAAAAAAATCGCTTACGTTTTTTTTTCTGGATTATGACTCGATTTTATAGCAATTTTATAATAATGATTTTATTTTTGATGTTTCAAGTCAACACCGAAATTTTGCGGAAAAATTTGTCAAAGGCTAATTCCGATAATTATAAGGAGGTTTTGTGAGATTCTCATAGTTTTATCAACTCCTTTATTATTCCTTTTCATTTAAATAGTACACATTTAAGGTATGAACCATATCGGATCATAATAACTCGACACCTGCGCCACCTAGGGTTCTGAGCTGGATTTTAAGCTTCATGTTGGTAAGCTTAAGAAAAGCTTGTACAAGAAATAAAAGTTATAGAAAAATCCGTTAAGTAGTAATGAGGCTTAAAACTTTTTTTTTTCATAGTTTTATCATTCCGTAATATAATTAAAATGCTTATTTTTCTTCAACGCAATGTTGATTCCTTGCGACGAAGAGAGATTGACACATTTATACACCACTTCAAAAAATAATAATTTTGTAAACACCTGATTTTTCAGAGCCTACTGTATAAAAATAGATTCACGTATTCAATTACTTTCCTAATGCTGGATTTGCACCAGGCATTAATGCCAAAAATGGTAATGAAAAAATTGGGCATAAAAAATATTCGTGTCATTACGTTAAAAAAACTAGTAATTAAAATGCATATCCACGTGGCATTTTTTAAATGGCCACATTTTTTGTCATTTCAATGCCTAGTGTAAATTCGGCATAATGTTGAAGATTTGAATGCATCTACATACAGTGTAATAAAATAACTAAATTTTTGCTTCGAAAATACGTTGATTTAAGGTATTTATGTAGTATTGATTCGTTAAGCATTCCATATGAATATATAACTTTATAATTGGACACAAAGGTTCACTTACTCATGGAACACCCTAAATCTCAATCATCTGAGCGTTGTCTGTGAACAAATACACATACAATTTGCTTAGCATTTAATTTCATCCAATCTTTCAATAATTATAATTCATTGCGCTAATGAAGAAATTCACTTCAATTAATTAATGCACTCCAGTAATAAGTACACAAATATAGAATGAATTATTTTATAATCTCAACATTTTTAGCAGTAAGAATGCAATTTTTATATCACCAATTCATACCTTTTATGCCCACGAAATCATTGTCAACTGATAATTGCATTTTTATAGATTAGCAAACAAATTTTTAATAAACTTTGTTGTACAACTGTTGTTGGCGCTGTTCACCGCTTGCCACCACTACCAGTGTCACACCATACTCGTACATGCAGCNAGCTTCGAAAATACGTTGATTTAAGGTTCACTTACTCATGGAACTCCCCAAATCATCGCAATCATCTATCTACATACATATATATATATCTGAGCGTTGTCTGTGCACAAAAACACATACAATTTGCTTAGCATTTAATTTCCTCCAATCTTTCGAATAAATTAAATAACTGGCAAACAATTCCAAGTATAACTATCCGCTATTCATTGCGCTAATGAAGAAATTCACTGCAATTAATTAATGCACTCCAGTAATAAGTACACAAATATAGAATGAATAATTTTATAATCTCAACATTTTTAGCAGTAAGCATGCAATTTTTATATCACCAATTCATACCTTTTATGCCCACGAAATCATTGTCAACTGATAATTGCATTTTTATAGATTAGCAACAAAATTTTTAATAAACTTTGTTGTACAACTGTTGTTGGCGCTGTTCACCGCTTGCCACCACTACCAGTGTCACACCATACTCGTACATGCAGCAGCAAGGGAAAACAAAGCAAAAAAACAAAATGTCAAGCAATCATAATAAAACAAAAACAAAGGCGGAAGGCAAAAAAGGCAAAGCGCCAGTTGCCGAGTTGCTGTCGCCAGTTGCAAACAAAATGCGACATGCGTGGGCTTTTCAGAAATTTCTTAACAATTCAGGCGCGGCGGCGTAAACAACAACAACAACAACGCAGCTTGAAAGCTGAAATTGAAACCAAAGCTGAAATGGAAGTTGAAGCTCAAAACTGAAATCGAAATTGCAGCTGAGCGAAATTGCTTTGAACTGAATGAAGCACACATAGCCCTCCACACACCACAGTCGCAGGCACAAAGTTGACTTATTGTTGTTGGGCGCAGTGGTGTTTATTTAATGCATTTCAACTACTAGTATTTTTCAGTTTTTATGTATGTATGTATGTATGTTGTATCTTATGTAAGTCGATTTGTATTTAGCGANAGAAAACCAAAGCTGAAATGGAAGTTGAAGCTGAAACTGAAATCGAAACTGCAGCTGAACGAAATTGCTTTGAACTGAATGAAGCACACATAGCCCACCACACACCACAGTCGCAGGCACAAAGTTGACTTACTCTGTTGTTGGGCGCAGTGGTGTTTATTTAATGCATTTCAACTACTAGTATTTTTTTTAAGTTTTTATATATGTATGTATGTATGTTGTATCTTATGTAAGTCGATTTGTATTTAGCGAAAATGTGCTTTTGTTTTTGTGCGCTGAACACGTTTTGCTTGTTAATAAATTTTAAAGCAATTAATTTTATGGAATTTATGTGACTGGAGGAACTTTGCGAGTTGGCACTACTATATACTATATATACAAATTGCACTTATTTCTTAGTTAAAAAGTAATTATAATTGCAATGAATGTGTTGCAAGCAATTACAAAGCTAATGGGCAATGCAAATAGCCAAGTTGCATATTTCCATTGATGGATGTGGGAATACGAGTAAGAGGTGCATTTAAATCTACAAACGTCAGCCAATATAAATTTATGATTTTGCTTTAATGCAATGATTAGCATATCGAATGTTACTAAATGATAGCACATGGCTGCTTTATTATTCATATTCATATACAGTAGAAGAATGCTCATTTTCCATTTACAATTTTTATAAAAATATAGTTCGTTCAACACCAAAATCGAGCAGAACTAATTTTTTCAATTTCAAATCGAACTCTGGAAAATTCAAGAAATAATAAAAAAAATGCATCAAAATTTTCGAATTTCAATTCCATTTGCTAGAAAAATTTTGGGTATGAGCGAATTCAAGATTTTTTTTGTCGAGGGTATCGCGCATTTTCTTCCATATAAAAACAGATTTTGTTCATGCATTATATGGAAGAAAGTGCAAAACACCCTTGACAAACAAAAAAGTCCCAAAAATCAATGGAAATTTCTTGGTATTTCTTAAATTTTTCCGAGTTCTATATGAAATTGACAAAAAAAAAATTGATTATGCTGCTTTCTGCTGTTGAATGAATTATATTTTTCTAAAAAAATTTAAAAAAAATTGTATCTGTAAAAAATGAAAAAAAAAATCGTTGACGCTAAGTGTATGTACATACATATATACTTAGGTACACTCCTAGTCATTCAAACAGCGCACCCCTTTTGATCCTCAGTATGTAAAGTTTTCCTCTTGTTTCTTTAATATTCATAAATTTTTTATTTTAATTTTTTATATTCTACAACAAAAAATTTTTACATCTGATTTTAAATTTATAAAAGTCAACAAGGGGTCTGCTATCCTAATGATCTGCAGTGCATATTTTAATCATATTTTTAGATACATTTTGGATACGCAGATTTGTAGCCAATTCAATTTTAGTGGCGTTTGATTTAAAATTTTTTAGTTTTTTTTTTTGTTGACGGTGCTGCGCACTTTCTTCCATATAAAAATTTTGTTGTTGTTGTTGTATGAAAGCGAATGCATGACACTGACAAAGAAAAATTAAACAAAATTTTCTACAAACATTATTACCTTACTAGATCGCTCTCACCCGCTTCGCTGAGTGTACGAAATTTCTACGTGCTACATTAAGTGTAATTTATTTTAATTAAACTCAATAAACTTAAAACATGCGAAAATCAGGAGACTTTCAATTGTTTAAATATCTTCAAAACACTTTCAAACTAAAACTATCTTACACCTCTCTCATGTGAGACTTTTTCACACTTATGTACATGTAGTTTAGTAATGCAGCCATTTAAAAATCAGTTACCAGGTATCAAACCCATATTGTAATAATTAATTGAAATGATTTAAAATTATGAATTTTACTTTTTAAACCGTTAACTCCTATAATTCAAATTGAATTTAAATTTTCAAACATGTGTAGTCCTTGCTATACATATGTGTCTTAGAAATAAAGCCTTTTCATGACTTTTCCGATCAAAACCTAGATGGTAATAACTCATTAAACTTATAATACAATTGTATTCGAATTTAGATATAAAACAGGTGGCAACCCTCTTCAAAAACCTCAGAAAACTCTACATATTCAAGCTGAACGTTTCTAATTTAATCTCGACTTTTAAAACAGGTGGCAACCCTCTTCGAAATATTTTGCTATTACAACCCTATTAAATCCCTCTTGTCTGACGTCCTCATTGTGGTACATATTCCAATTATCTAATTCCTTTAATTCAATAAGAATTTGAATTTTCAAATAGGTGGCAACCCTTGTAGTTTAGAACTAAAACCCTTATCAAAAACCTTTCGTTTGATACCCATATTGTAGTAATTATTTTAGTTTAAATTAATTTAATTTTTAAACGGGTGGCAACGCTTGCAAAACACCTCAGTAATATTTTAAATGTTCAATCCGAACGTTTCTTAGATATCTTTCGTTTGGCACCCATATATTAATTTTTCAGATAGCTTGCTAACAAACTCACTTTCGGATTTATAATGTTAGTAAGGATTCGCTGTTGGCCATTAGGATAGCGCACCCCTTTGCTGCATCCGATGAGGAAGTTTTACCGCAACGCAAATGCTGAAATAGATGCTTCTTTTTACGATCATGAAATTCGAGAAGAGTAAAAGCTATGAACTCATTTAAATCTAAGCAAACGCAAAAAAATAAATTTCGCATGTTTTACACTTAATTTTAACTGTATTTCTATTGCATAAAAACGAACAGACACTGTTTTAACCGGAAATATTAAAAATGAACACTGAATTAACTCTAATCGCTTTAATTTAAAAAAGGTATCTTAAATCATTAATTTTCTTGCAGCCACGTCAATAATTTCACTTTTCAAATCGATAAAATAACATGCATTTCTTGCATAACTCACAGCTTGAGTCTTATTTAGTATTAGATAAAAATAAATAAAAAATAAAATAAAAATTATATACTCATTTTTATTTTGCTTTACAAATTAAAATATGCTGCGTAACACGACACAGTTTCCTCCACTGCTGCTTAAGGCAAATCTCAAATTTAATCGCACGCTGCAGCAAATTGTGTGTCACGCGATAACACGCTAACACGACACAAATAAAAACAACAATAAATATTATACTAGCAATATTTTGTATTGAAAAAAAAAAAACTATAGATATCTGCTATGCAACACGAAGTTGGCAGCAAGCGGAGAACTTATCAAAAACTCATAAAATACAACAACAACAAAAAAACAACACTTCATGCCAAACATTGTTGAAAAACATGAGTATCTTGCAACACGTGATTCATAGATAACAAAAACGCGCGCGAGTGCGAATACTCGAAATTTGACGCGCGGCGCGGCGCAGCGAGGCGCGACTCGTCATTTTAGTCGTAAATTCGTGTGTGCGGCGGCAATGGCTTTGTTGTGGGCTGTGCGGCGGCGGCGGCGGCGCGTGTTATCGTGACTTTTACTTTCGAAACGCAAAAAAAAAAAAAAGATACGGCAAGCACAGGCAACGGTAATTAAAAACACAAGGGGAAATACAAGGAAAATAACAGACGAATTATGCGAACAAAGAAGCTAAATTTAATTCGAAGTAATGCAAAAAAAAATCACAAATAGCTTTTATACAATTATGAAATGGGAATTTCCAAATAATGATGGTAAAAAAGAAATTAAAAAATAAAAATAAAATTTTAAGAGCCAAAACGTCTTCATTAAAAACTAAAAACTTTTATTTACGCGTTTATAAAATTGGAATTTGCAAATGATTAGAGATAAAATTAGAAAAACTTAAAACTAAACTTTGAAAAGATTAAAAAACATAAATTTATAAATAGTTACATTAAAAACTAAAAAATTTCAGTAAACAACATTAGAATAAGAATTAAAGTTACACTAAATTTAGAAACAAATTTTAAGTTAAAAATATTTGTATGATCGTCTTCTTCTTCTTATTTGGCAATATTACCGCCCTGCAATACCTAATAATAAATAATTAGCAGACAAAAAATTTTTAAGTAATAAAAATACAATTAGAAAAAAGATTAACATGTAAAAGTTAAGTAAATAACATAAAAATAACCGATAATTAAAACGAAATAAAAAAATTCACAAACTTTATTAAAAAAGTAAAAGAAATTAAGTAAAAAAAAAAATAAAAAAATCCACAATTTATAGAAAAAAATATATAAAAAATTACACTAAAAACTGAAAATATTATATAAATAAATTAAATACAAAATACAGTAAAAATAATAACAATTTAAAAACTAAAAAGGGCAAGTACAAAACATCAAAAATAACTGAAACGAAAATAAATTATAAAAAATTTTCAAACTAAAACAATTTTACATAAAAAACTGAAACAGTAAACAAAAAACTAAAACTAAAACAGTAAATAAAAAATTTAAAAATTAAAAACAAATTATAAAAAATATGCATTAAACAAATAAAAATTTTAATTAAAGTTAAAAAAGTAAAAACTAGGTAAAGATTTACATTCAAAAACAACAACAAAGAGAACAAAGATTATGAATATAAAAAATAAAAATAAAATAACATAAAAAAATTTGGAAGAAATTTTTAAGTTAACAAAAACTTTAAATTTACACGTTAAAAAGTTAAGTATATAATATAAATAAAAATATGCATTGACATTAAAAAAAAAATAAAATTCAATTAAATTTAATATTTATATAATATGTATTTAGATTTATAACTTTAAAGTTAAGTAAATATCATAAAAAAATTAAGAAAAATGTAAAAAATTTCAAATTTAAAAACATTGTACATCACAATTAAAAAAAAAATAAGTACATAACCAATATAAAAGTTTAAATTGAAATTAGAAAAAATGTAAATAAAATTTAAACTGAGAAAAGATTTACATTAAAAACTAAGTAAATAACGTAAAAGTTATCAGAAGCAAAAATGATATAAATTAAGAAAAAAACTCTAATTCAATTTAGAAAAATTTTAAGTTAAAAAAAATTTACATTAAAACAGAAAAAATTTAAATGAAATGTAGAAAAAATATCATAAAAACCAACGAAAATATGCAAATCACATAAAAAAAAGTATTCGTAACAACAAGCCTGCCCGCAGCGCAACTACACACGACGACCATGATTCATAAAGTATGCGCTTAGCGCACCAAGCGTGTGGCAGCAAATATTCCAATAGATAGTAAAACACTCACAAATTGGCAACCGCATTCGAAATGCCAACTGGGCGGTCCACTGAGCATTAAGTTTCGAAAATATTTGTCTTTGTCAGCGTCATTGGTTTGTAAATTTTCAAAAAAAATTAAAATAAAAAAAAGCAGCAAAGCAACAATTTTTTATTAATTTTTCAGCAAAGCCACCGCATCAACAACTGCGGCGCGTGTTGCACACTTGCAACTTTACATTTTACGAAAATGAAAAAATTTTCATCCTAAGAGTTTCTACGCCGCCGCCACACGGCTGTGCCACCAACTTCGCGCGCATGTCGGCATTTCGTCTAAGTGTGCGCCAGCAATTTTTCAGCATGATTGCGATTGCATTTTCCGTCTTGTTTTCTTATTTGCTTACACACAAAATTTGTTGTAGCTTTGATTTTTATTTATATTCGCAATTTCCACATTCCATTTTCTATTACTTTAATCTTTGTCCACTCGCTTTAGGTTTTTGATTTTTCACTTTTTTTTTTTTTTTTGTGACTCATGCCGCTTGTCTGCTAATACGATAAAGGACAGACAAACAAGCTTCGAAAGAAAAAAACAAAAAAAAAAATGCAATCATTTTTCGTCTCGGCAAATATGAGTTAACGCTTGTTGGCATTCATATTTTGTTTGATTGCTTGATTGGCTGATTACTCTCGTTGGCGACTTAGCTTAGCGATAGCCTTTTTGGCATTTGTTCGCATAAATACATATGTATGTATGTCCATATGTATGTATGTGTATGTAAGTGTTTCTTTTTCCGACCACACTCGCTACAGGCTGATAATACTTCATGGCTAAAATTGCATACATATTTATTTATGGTGGCTGTAAGCTGGCGTTTAATATTTATTTTTAGTAATAAAATATGTTTGTATGTATGTATGTATTTATATGTGAAATTGTGTCAAGTATTTTTAATCCACATTTTCATTGGCTATAAATTTTTAGTATCGCAATATTTTCATGCATTTAAGATTATGGAAAGTAGTTTTTTTGATAGCTTGGGTATATGTAGGTATGTATGTATGTTTGTGGTAAATGATAAACATACACAATCCTAAGGTTTTGAAAGTGCTATTAACTACAGCATATTTTTGTGATAAGTACCAATTACGAGTAGTTATGACTTTTTGACAGTTTGTATTCAAATAACTAATGTTTTGTCTTTTAAGGTTATGTGGCTACATATGTATGTAAGTATTCTCTCCTAGGATATTCGTGAAAGGTTCCCACCTATTCGAAATTAGTTACAAATTAAATAAGACTCGTAATTTTGGTATCAAATAGAAAGTATTTTAATTTAATTTATGTAACGGGGTTGCCACCTATTTCCCATCGTAAGTTTATTTAGTTTTTTGTTTGAAAAATATAGATACAAAATTACTGTTTATGGGTACTAAAAAAAACTGAAAAAATGCTTTCCCTATATAATAAATGTTATTCTATACAAATTTATTAGTGTAAGGTTGCCACTTATTTTTGATTCTACAAAATTTTACTAAACCAACTTAACATGGGTTATATTTATTTCATTATTAATTTAGCTTTTAGTATCAGATATTTATTTAATTTAAAAAGTTACAATGTTTTAAAATTATTTTCAAAATTTTTATTTTTTTTTATACAATTATTTGGTACTGAGGATGCTAGAATATTGTAAATGTTTTGTTTATCAGCAGACATTTTCAAACTTTTTCGAATTAAAAAAAACATATATATGGAATGTTATCATTAGAACCCGGATACTTATGCAAGTGCACATTTTTTTTTTAACAGAAAGTCCAGACCTAGGTAGAAACTCATCTCAGAAGAAAGTGAGAGTGAGAAAGAGAGAGAGAAAGTGATAAGCACACCACCCTAAGTGCAGCACTTATTAACTCAGCATGTGACATATTGACCTCCTTGTGCCTGTATCCTGATGGCCCGCTGCGCTAGCATTGAACAAATTAAATTTACCAGTACAGAGTCTACTCCATGCCACCCTCAATGTCTACAAAAATGCTCAAGACGAATTCCTTTCTATTATTGGGATTACTGATTCTGGCAACCAGATTTCGCCAAAACGTCTCACAAGATTTCCCCGCCTGATAGGCATATTGATGCAAAGACACAGGATGAAGGATGAAGATTAGGTACAAAGGCGACATCAACCAGCCTCCAAAGCTGTGGTATGTAAGCAAATGCAAGCGACGTTGAGAAAATGTTTTTTTTTTCTTTAAATACAATGGGTACAATGCCATACGGGCCGGCAGATTTGAAAGTGTCAAACGACTCAATAGCATATCTTATGGCATCTTCATTTGATACAGTTCTAGCAACAAATCAGTTGTACCTTGATTCTCGGATTCCCTCCCTCTCCAGTCGAGTCAGTGGGGGCCATAATCATCACCTGATTTTCAGGAAAGCGAGTCTCTAGAAGAACAGAGAGAATCTCAATCCTAATATTCGGTAAAGAGCCATCAGGCCTCTTGAGTGAACCCAGCTTTATGGTTTCGTCCTTTTTCAGAACTTTTAGCGTTTGACCCAAACATAGAAGAAAAAAAATATAGAGTTGCCACCTATTGAAAAATTGCAGTTTAGGTAAATTGATAAGGTCAATTAAGTATTGCAATATGGCTGTCAAAAGAGAGGTTCAAAAACCCTGCAACCGAAAAAATGTTTGTGAAAGGTTGCCACCTGTTTGAAATTTTGAATTTAATTAAATTAATAAGATAAATTAAAAAATGCAATATCGGTGTCTATATATATTAAACTCAAGAGGTTTAAGAAATTTTACTGCCGCAAATATAATTTTGAGGGGTTGCCACCTATTTGAAAAATTTTATTAATTTAATTTAATAAAATAAATGCAATATTACAATAAAACTAAAGAAGTTTAAGAAAGTTTACTGTTGAACATTTTTCTGAAGCGGGTTGCCACCCATTTGTAAATCTGAGCACAGCTTTGAAGAAAGCGAAAGATATGTAGACTCGAGTTATAAGATTATAAATGAAATTTGCAGGAAAAAGCCGAGCACTACCTACTTGCCAAATATGTACCTTCGAAAATATATTAACTAACACTCACATTTATAAAAAATTAAGAATACCTCATAAGTGGAAAATTTGTTTGAAAGTCTTCCCTAATAAAGCTCTTTAAATCAATTTTATTTTTTATGGACGAGGCCATAGAAGTTTCGGGAGTGAGTAACAACACAAAAAAATACTTTTAAGGCGCAGTGAAGCACGCTGGGTATATCGCTAATCAAACAATAAAAATGCCAAAGGCCTTACTACCAAAACTCTTAATTGCAATATTAAATTACACAGCTTCTTAATTCCTATTAAAAAAAAAAACGTCCAATATTTTTGAAATCATTCATTAATTGCTGGTTTTGCGTGCAAATATTCTTAATTGCGTTCACCGAAAACTCACTAAATGCTGCCATAAATAATCATCAAAAAAATTTCAAAAGAAATTGAAAGAAAACATATTTAATGCGGAAGGCTACAATTTTTTAATTTAAAAGAAACTCCACCCACTGCAGCAAAAGCATAGGGCAACACAAACCATTTACACAACATAAAAATGCCAACAAAAGAACGAGAACACCATGAGAAAGTTTGAGTAACAGACAAAAACAAAAAAAAACAACAGAACAGCAGAATATAATCAATCGCTTACAACGCATGCCGAATATTCAATAATCGGCCAAACAGAGCTAAGCCCAAGACACGACGCCAAAATGTGAATGAATGAAGGGATTTTGTGCGCACAAACGCACGCAGAGACATGTAAGAATGTGTTAGCGCAGCGGCGTTATGGCAGCAGTAAATTACTTGCTGCACGGCAGTTTGGCCCAATTTTCAATTAAAATTCAACTCTCAATTTTTCATTTCCGAATTTGTGGAGCGTTGGCGTAACGCTGCGCCAAGATGGGGGCAGCGTAAATTTGGTAATGGCATTGGCAACAAAAACATTTAGAAAAACAACAAGAACCGTAACGCGCATCACAAACAATGCGGCAACGCATGCGCATGCGCAGCGCAGCGCTAAAACACCGCCACTATAGCCGTCACTCTTGCCATATTTCTTTGTGCAAATAATGAAACTTTAGACCTCCATCAGTTAATCGCTTAAAGCGTGTGGCGCGGCATGGCGCACATGAGAATAAATAAACACAACATAAAAAATCAGTTTTCGAAAAGTAGTATTGCAATCTCTAAAACAAAAGAAAATGTTAAAGCGACAAGAACAGCGCAACAACAACAGCAACAACAACAACGCTAACAAACTGTACTCCACTGTCAAGAACAGTTGCAATGCAGTGTTTGTGCCACCAGCAGCACTGCCAGCAACAACAACAACAACAACAACGACAACAACTCCAACATACCTGAACAACAATAACAATTTGCATTGCATTGCAACGCAATTTTTGGCACTTCTTCTTTGCGTTGCACCTCGTCGGCGCTGTTTTGCTTGTTTTCTGTTTTTATTTTCCAAAAAATCTCGGGCGTTTACAAGAAGTACCGTAATTTGGTTAACCTTACAATGGCAATAAATTATATTCCCCTGCGACAGGCGGCAAACACGATACAGAAAACACAGTAAGCAGCAGACGGAGCGAAGTGGAGCGCAAAATGTACAAACACACATCGGCTGTGTGGTGTGGTTGCGACAATCCGTGCGGCCGCACAACGCCAGCAACACCGAAACCACCACCGCCACCATCACCAATTGGATGTGCTGCTGGCCACATCAAGCGGCAGACGATATATTTACCACAAGCCAGACAGCCGTTTTGGACAATCCTTTTGCGGAGCTATCCTTTCTCGTCCGCAAACGCATCGTTTGTCGAACGTTTCAACGTTCCGCTTTATAATGCTCGTTGACTCGTCCGGGCTGATCTTCGCAAAAACCCATCTCCGATTGAGCTCATCTGCCCGACTTTTCAACTGTCGACTCACTCGGCTGATTGTAGTCATGTATGTGCCTTCGCGTGCGTGTGTTTTTACATAGCTGTGACGTTCGTCCGTACTCCTCGATGTGCTCGTACGTACATACCTAAATATATATGTATGTATGTATGTAAGTGCGTTTTTGAATTTGTTTCTACATTTGCTTTTTATATATATTGGAATTTGTGGGGCGTTTGGTATTTATATTGTGATTTTTTTTTTGCTTGGATTTTGTTTTTTTTTAATATTTTTCTTGATTTTTTCTTGAGCCTTTTTTGCAAACTATTAAGCTTGCAATTTTTTGCACACAAATCACTTCGGAACGAATTGGATTTTCACGGTGATGCTGCATGCATGTTTATTACAATGACAGCATACACTGAGAGAAACACTAACATTTTTAGTAGGCGGTAAAACGGCCACCGAAGAATATCTTACTGTACTGTTGGACAGATTCGACATTGTTTTCCAGTAAAAACGACATCATTTGGAGAAGAGGAAAGTGTACTTCTATCAAGAAAATGCACGACTCCATAAAGTTTAGTTATTAAAAATATTAGTCTCAGTCATCGTCTTCATATTCGACTTTGTCTTTTTATTCGTATTCATCTGCGTATTTACTTTCGTAAACACATTCGTCTTGGTTTTCTTCGTTTCGTCTTTTTATTCGTCTTCGTATAACTCTGCGCACTCGCACTCGCATTCGTATTCGTGTTTGTAGTCGTACTTGTATTCATATTCGTTTTCTATTGATCTTCGTATTCGTTTTTTTCTTCGTATTCATGTTCGTTCTCATATTCGTCTTCGTATACTTATTAGTCTAGATTTTCGTACTCGTCTTCATCTTTGTTGTCGTATTTGTCCTCAAAGTCGGTTTCGTTTTCGTATTAAGTTGATTGCTGTTTGTATTCGTCTTCATTTTGGTGTTAATCGTAGCATTCGTATTCGTCTTGTTCAACGAATTTTGACATCTTTCGATAAACCTCGCTAGATATTTATAAAATTCGTTAACTCGATAAATTTTTAATAAATGTTGATGCCTCGATTAATACTGATAATTCAATAAATAACAATCAATAACTATCGATAAATTTATAAATTTCATTTGCCTGACAAATATCGATAATCCAATGAATGCCTATAATTCGACCAATTTCCACAACTTTTTTTTAACTAAATACCTCCAAACATTCCCGTCAGTCGATAAATTTAGATGCTTCAATTTATATCGATAACTTTATTAATTCCAAAAAATACAAACTTCCGATAACTAGACAAGTTTCGATAACTATTAATACATTTCTAGTACTAGGCACATTTTGATAGCTATCTATTTATATATGCCGAAAATTCGATAGACTTTTCGTAACACTATAGATTTCGATAACTGGATTAATTTTGAGAGCTCTAAAATTTCAATCTTATGGACAAATTTGTGGCAGCATGGAAAAGACTTTTGAGCTGGTTAGGCTTCATAAAGTATCAGCGAAAAACCCTGTAGTGATTCGAAGAGAGAATAGTGATTGTGACAAAAATCTACAAGCGTTTGATTAAATCAAATCATTGGGGCCAGATGATCCATCCATCTATACAGTTGGGATTTTACAGAACGCTTTCTTAAGTACACCATCAATGAAAACAATAGGGGTATTCACGATCCGGTGCATACTGTCTAGCATCGTGCACAGATAGCATAAATAGCATGATTGTTGTTGTTTCAGTATGCACCGGATCGTGAATACCCCTAATGTCAAAACAGCCTTCTGCACCTTCCGTGTCATAGTATTCTGCAGAAACGCCAATGATGGATTGGCATTCTTATCCTCATTGGAAGGTACAGTAGACTAAAAGATGAAGAAACTACAAATACTCGCTAGATACGCTAGATAGTCAGTAAAATTGAATATCTGTTCCTCTATACCACTGATGGGCACTGCCTTGCACGCGGACAAAGCTCTTTTAAGCTTTCTATACATTCTGTATAGGCGCGTGCAGAACAAAAGCTCTCTCTGCCCATCGCTGCTCTATACTAATTCTTGACGAAAACATTTAAGGATCAACTGTGATCAATGTGAAAGAGGCGTCTAATAGGACCATAGTCAAGCTAATTTAACCTCCTTCCTAACTATGTATATTCTCAAGCTGCAGAAGATACTGAAATTTTCACTTCACGACATTTCAATGGGTGCGAGTAATTGCCTGTGAAGTAACGTTTTACTATATATTAAAAAATAATAGCAATGGAACAGCAAAATCAAGATCATTCCAAATTTTATAGGTATAAGTCATTTTTATGCTTATCTTAAATACTCTAACCAACTCCTTTCTCCCAGTGTATGTTGATGGTAAAACTGATTGCCTTAACCATCCGTAATCACTGCCAAATGCTTAAACAACATACAATGCAAGCAAGTATGGTTGAAAAATTCTCATACGCACGGCCACATCTGCCTGCAACTGTCCGCCCGAATTGCTGACTGCCAAATCCTTACGCATACAAGTCAGTGTGTATGTGTGTACGCGTGCATGCACGCATTTGTGTGTGGCAATCTGGGCGCATTGAAATATTGTGACATTTCTATACAATCACGCGCGCATGCGCAAAATGATATGTGATATGCATTTGCGTATAAATTACAATCTGCTGACATAATTACACAAAAGCCGATTGTAATAAGATTACACAAACAGCCAATAAAAAAAAGCTAAATAAAAATAAGCGAACAACAAGCACAAGTACAACAAGCTCAAGTACAACAAGACAAATGTGACGAGAGTGGTATGAATGAAGGGTGGAGAGCGGCATAAGGGCCAAAGGCTGCGGTCAAGTAGTGACATGCGTGAAGGGCGCAACTGCTTAGAGGCACTGATGGGGATTTCAATCTTTTCACGTTATTTTCGATACATGCGTAGGTACATATGTACACGCATACCATCTGCATGCAATGATGCTATAAAATGCAATTAATGCAAAGTTTGGCACAAATGCATTGCCAGCATCCGGCTAAATTGACGGCGAAATGAATTTATGTTTTGTGAAATTTAACAAACTCTTGGAAATTGATTTCGGTTGATTATCTTTGCGAATGCAATACAATGAGGTCGTGTATGTAAGTTACATATGTCCGGAGTTCCATGTACATAGTTATCCAATGTGAATGCCTTCTGTGAGTGACTACCAGAAAGAGATTCATTTGCCTAACACCGGTGCTCCTTTTACAAATATAAAAGAAACCAAGTCAATAAAATTGAAGACGTCCCAGATATCTCTGTTAGACTGCTGAAAAAACATGACCCCAGAAATTTTAGTCGCTTGGACGCAGAGTCGTAAGTGGCCATCTTATCAACTGTCTCGTTTCATTCGATACTGCTGCTTTGGAAAAGGTTTAACGACCCCGTCCATCTCGTAAGACGAATGCAAATGTTGGCAACTATCTTGAAAGCCCTTTTCTGTCTTTCGAAAGATAAACGTAAAGATTTGCTAACGAGTCGGTCTTATCTTATTCTGTTTGTCTCTTGCAATCAGTTTTCAGAAAATAAAATTTAAAAAAAAATTGTATTGGTAATATAATTGTGGCGTATTAATATTTATTTTAAAAGAGTTATTGAGCTTTGTAAAAAAAATATATTTTCCTTTGTAACAAAAC
>NW_016164976.1:0-29304 GCF_001687245.7 Rhagoletis zephyria | reverse complement strand
AATGTCAGTACCGAAATAAAATGATCTTGAAAGTGCTGGAAGGAAGACGATTGTTGATGTGACATTGGTTACATTTTAAATAGCATCAGTGTAAGTACCAATTTGTGTAAAAACACGCTTGATTAAAAGTTTTTTGCATTGCAACATAAATAACAAAACCAAATTTATTTACGTAAAACGGCGCCTCTTTATTTAATTATTAGTAACCCTATATATAGTTCGAACGTGTTTGCTGCATGTACATGTACATACTTATGTGCGCAAAAATCGTTGGACCATGTAGTCTATTTGTGGCATATTGGAGTACTTAAAAAGTGCCCCTCTGTGATGCAGTAGCGGACCAACTCGCGTCTCTGCAATAGATTATTGTTGCCCGAACATTCGAATGCCGTCAGAGGCAACATGTAATTTTATTATTATTATTTTTATTTTTATTTTTATTTTTAGTTTTTGGTTTTTACTAATTACGAAAAAACATGGGTGCGCTCAGAAATGCATCAAGCCAAAGCATCAGTCTATTTTATTTCTAAAGTATAATTGATGGAAATGTTTTATTTACGCAACTAAGTTATAATTCGGATTTTAACCGCGGTTGCGCATGTTTGACATTTCCATCAGTTATCAAATTTAGTTTACAAATAAAAGAGCCTGATGCTTTGGCTTAATGCATTTCTGAACGCACTTCATCTGTGTAGTGAAGAACAAAATCAAACGACGACGAAAATTTATTCAAGTTGAACATATGAAAACAAAGTTAAGCTGCAATTGTATATAAGCTGCTCCACAACCTAAGCCTGCAAGGCCTGGCAAGCCTGAAAGATGCCAAATTTCGAATTTGGTTCAGGCTTTTCAGGCGTCGCACATAGGGGTATTTGACCAATTTAGGCGACCAAAATTATTTTTATGAAAATTCTAACTCAAAATAATAACAAAATACGTGTTGCGACATTTACAATTGCAAACGTTTAAAATCAAGTAAATAAAGTGGGAGGACGTCCAATTATTTCACCAAAACAACAAAACTAAAGCTCTATGTTGCCGTGGTTCGATTGTAGAAACATGCACAACTACTTGTACGTCTCGGCGAAGACAATGTTTATGGTTAGGTTAGAACATGAGCTGGCATCTGTTAAAAGACTTCCTACAATAAGGGTATCGAACGAAATGGTTTTGAAAAGGCTTTTTTTTAAACAATAAGTGGGAGGGTTATCACCTGTTTAAAAACAAAATTCAACTTTAAGGAAATAAGACACAAATTTGTACAACAAAAAGAAAACTAGGCAACCCATATCAAAAGTATTTCTTGATTAAAGTTCTTAAAAATACCCTTCATTTGATATCCACGTTAATAGTATTAGTTCAATTTTGTAGAAACGAAAATAAGTGGCACCAATTTAAGTTAATATTATAAGGGAAAACGCTTCCTACACAGAAAAGTATTGTTTAAGAGCCTTCTTTTAGTACGCATGAATAGTAATATTTTATGTTATTTTTGAACAGTAAGTTAAATAAATATAAAATGGCAACAACTGTCTATATAACCTTAAAATTTAAAACACTACCTGAATACAAAATTGTATCAAAATCGTTAGAGCCAAATTTTTACTGGAACTTTCCGTTAAGATGTGAATTTTTCCTAAAAGTGCTGACAATTAGTTTCTCCCTCTATAAAGTCATAAAGTTTTAAATTAACTCTTTCACCCCCCACCTGAGCGCTGTTTTATTCATCTTGGCTTTCCTGTCATCCCCTTTATTTATTGAACGCTTTTACAGAACACCGATACACTAAAGTTTTTTACAAAAATTAAAATTACATTAATAAAATTAATTTAAAGGTGAGTGTCACAAAAGCACACGGTTCCGGAGACTTGCCCATATGTATGTACAATTTATCCGGGAATAAGTAAAATCTTGGGTTTTAATTAAAAAAGAACAATTGAATACTTAATGAAACCTGATATACAAATTTGTCTATAAAGTTTTGCGTAATTTTAGTACAAAATATCGTATGGGCAACATAAAACATTATTCATTCCATATTGAAAATAGTGAAATAAAGTAAATTACACCTAAAACATTTAATTCATATATAATTGATGTTTGCGTCGCTAAAGCCATAGCACTTAGTGCAGTATCGTGAAAGTCATGCTTTGAATTGTCCTCTGACCATTCGCCCGTACTTGTTTCCCTCGATAACAATTTTCTGAACAAACCCCACATTGTCAGCTACACAACTGAAAAACAGATTGGAAATCTTTTCGAAGCATAGTTTCTACCACTCCTGACTTGAAAGGAGCTCTTAAAACTAATGAGGCTATAACTGAAGCAGTTTAACGATTTAACAAGGGCTACAACTACTTGAACTCGGCCTACATAACAAAAATCTTATCCCAATCTCGTCAGCAGTAAATGTCGAGCAAGTAATTCGTAAGAATTGAATACCTTATTTCCACGACACAAATTAGTAATTCTATTTCTTGTTCTTGTCCTTCGCTATTTATTACTGCAAATATCGAAGATGGAGCAAAAATTTAAGTTATCATCAAAATTTTAATTTATATAGAGAATATTTTATTAATTAATTTTCCCAGCAACTAGCAAAAGTGTCCGCAAATGTGACCAGGCCGGAGAAAATTTCGATATATTTCCGATAAATATTAGAGAAGGCATCGATTCGTTCGTTCGATCTGAATTACACGCGTCATTCTCAAGATATGAAACAGTTAAATAAACTCACTCCAGAACTTAAAGAGATTTTAAGCAACGAGTGTAACACTCAAATTACACGCTATATGAGCAATGATGCTTATGCAGTAACCAACTACTCCCTTTTGAAAGCAGCGGGTAAACTAAAAAGGCCCATCCTCGTAAACTCTGCAAAACGAAAGGAGAACAGTTCATGAACTAAAAGTGATGTTGAATGTGTAAGCATACATTTGCTCGCCACTTAAAAAAGTATTCACCCCACATGATAAGCCACCACCCAATACAACAAAAACCGTTACAACTATCTTGGGTTACTCATATCAAATGGACCCACCCATTCAAATGTTCTATATCTAAATTAGAAGTAACCATTGAAAAGCTGAGACCCAAAGAGACACCTGGCTACGACTTAATAACTCTGGCCAATTATTAAAACAATTACCCCATCAGGCATCAAGCTTCTGGCATATTCAACGCGGTTCTGTATATCGGTTTTATACCTCCTGAATGGAAAGTCTCACAAGTTAAAATGATCTTAAAACCGGAAAAATTCTGATAAAGTTGAATTATATCGATCTATTAGCTTACTACCCTTCCCACTTATCAAGAAGGAGAAGCCTATTCCGAATCACCAATTTGAATTTAAAAGATGGCACAGCACAATAGAAAAAGTTCATAGGGTTATCGATAAAAGTTAGTCAGCATTTGACCAAAAGAAATACTGCACTTCTCTAGATAACTAGAAATGAAACTCTTTTTCTTGTGAGAGCGCTGGCAAAGTGTGTATTTTTATAACATTTTCCAATAGAGCCACTGTGACGAAAACATGTATGGGCATTTATTGAGAAGTTTAGGGTTTCATATTAGTTTTTTTTAGGGTTTCAATTGTCAGTAAAATCTTATTTTAAAAATACTGTTTTATAGCAAATCAAAAAATGCAGGCGCAATAAAGCCACTGAACTCAAAGTGGTGCATTTTCCACACATCTAGTGGTAGCTTTTTATCTGCCCAGGCATTGGCAGTGTCGCCAACTACGAAAACGAGTTCCTGGGCGCGCTCTCAGATAAAAATGAGAGACTTTCATATCTAGTTGTCCATGTCACAAGCCTTTGATCGCGTTTGGCATGATGGGCTTCTTTAGAAAATTAAAAATACCCTCCCTAAAAACTTACATATATATATATTCCATCCTGACTGAAAGAGCGCTACTTCTTCGTTAAACAAGGAGTAGAACAGTTTCAACTACAACGCCACAAGGTAGCGTAATGGGCCCAATACTATATCTCCTCTACACATACAATTTGCCACAATTTTGTTAGTTACACAAACATGACTCCCGTCTGACTCCCATGACTCTGAATGATTCAATTGTAGTCGAAGGCGAGTCAACACGTACACAAATGACTCGCGAGTCATACGCACCGTGTATGCCGCCTATAACGATCTTAAGATTGCCACTATTAAGGAAGAAATTAAGAAATATGCTACATCTCATCAACTGAAACTACAAAGCCACACTAACCCACTCATAATAGAGGAGCTGTTAGCTACCCCAAATATTTTTACTCGCGAAAAGAGGAAGTCAACAAAAAGTCTTCTTAGCTAATTATCCGAGCTGATCTGGAACAAGAATGGTGCATTCCATAAACGCCCCTAAAATATACTTTTTTATTTGTATGTTGAGACAAATAATTTGCTTAATGTATTACTTCCAGATTAAAATAAAAACTGGATTAAAAAAATATATAATGCGCACTCAAAGGTCTTTGCAGCCATCGTGCAAATAAGAGTTTTTCAGTGTTTCCTTTTTTTGCCGTTGCCTTTTCCATTTTTGGCTTATACCCTGGATTTTTTATGTTCCAGGTTGTTATGTACCCTTGACCCTTGATTTTTATTCTACACGGAAAGTACTTAATCTTTATGCTTCCGGCGTATGGCACGGCCCTGTTTCTGGGCCCCTTGGTGAAGGCCAATTCACTAACGCGAAAATATGAAGTTCACTTCCTGGCAGTCGTAATTTCAATGACCAGTCAGTACGGGACTTTGTAGTCACTATAAGCCTGCACTTTTTATACTAGAATTGAATAAACTATAAAACCGCATACCCAGACATTTTCTAGAAACTCTGAATAAAAAGTGCGAAATTATGTTGTAACTTTGTTAACTTTCAAAACTGTTCAAAAACGCTCTATCTCAGAAAACTTTTCCAGAACGCCCTATTTCAGAATTCGGTCGAAGAACGCCTTATTTTAGAATTTTGTTGAAAGACACCCTAGTTAACCCAGAAAACTTTTCAACTACGAAACAAAACCATGGTGGAAGATCGACCCACCTCAGCAGCCAGTTCGAAATCGCCCTATCTCAGAAAACTTTTCCAAACGCCCTATCTCAGAATTTGGTTCAAAAATGANAAACCATGGTGGAAGATCGACCCACCTCAGCAGCCAGTTCGAAATCGCCCTATCTCAAAAAACTTTTCCAAACGCCCTATCTCAGAATTTGGTTCAAAAATGCCCTATCTAAACTGGTTTTTGAATCGGCAGCTGAGATAGGGCGCTTTTCAATCAAATTCTGAAATAGGGCGTTTGGAAAAGTTTTCTGAGATAGGGCGATTTCGAACTGGCTGCTGAGGTGGGTCGATCTTCCACCATGGTTTTTGTTATAGAATGAACTATGTATATTTTTATAAGAAAAAGTCAAAACTAGTCAATACGTGGGTGTCGTATAGTAATAAAAAGCATTATACACCGAAACTCATTGGTAAAACACTTAAGTTAATCAAAAATTGTTTGCGCAGTATAATCTTTTAGTAATCTAATTTTTGTCTAATAACAAAACACTTTGCAGCTTTGTTATGCTCAGTTGCGGTTGTTTATATTTATTTTATTGCAGTATAATTTCCATTTCAAATCAACTATGCGAATACACGTAAGCGCAATGTTAAAATTAAGTAATTTCGTGGCTGTAAATTATGTGCAAAGGCCTAACACCATTAGCAGACGCAACAAGCGCATAATGGCAACCGGTGGCAGCAACGGACGCCTAAGTACTTTAAAGTACCAGTATTGGGCACGATAATCATGTACATACTATTTAAGAGTGAGAGAATTACGAAATTTTGAAAGCTAAGGCATTCTGTCAGGTAAATTGCACTAAACGAAGCTGGTAAGAAGCATTTACTTTGAGACAGATAATAATTATAATAATCACTCAAAGTGAGCGAATATTTTTATTGTTTTATTTTAATGGAAATATATTGGTAACAATTTAGAGATATGTACAAGTTTATGAAAGTATTATGTTGAATTGGACAGAGAATGGAAGCTACGCAGTTCTTTACAGAAGAAACTACTTGGATTTAATGTCCAATTTAAATTTTTATATCAACTAGCAATATGTTGCTTGTGCTAAAAAGCGATTTAATGCTCCATTTAATTAATCGTTATTTATGGCTGCGTTTCTTTATACATTCCAGATAATCCCATCTCACAGGCAGAATAAATGGAATGCGTTTGAAATATTGGTTACAAATTGTCAGGAACGTTGTAAGGAATAATGGCCTTATTCATAAAAAATAAAATAGGCTTTAAGAACTTTATAAAGCAGTTAAAGTCTTGTATATTTTTTATGAATTTGCGGGTAAGTAAACAAAACAAAAATGTTTCCAAACGTTCAGAATGAATAAAGAAATTCAGCCTACATACACATGTATGTATGTATACATCTGAAATTTTTCAAATTATTGCCTAAAAACAAAGGAAAAAATATTGAATATACATATGTAGTTGGACTTCTCATCTCCTAGCACATACTTAAGTACTGGCTTCTATATATACATACCTACATATGTACATAAATAGATAACTTCATAATTATATAGTTTATTTCAAGGTATTCCCAATTTTATTATGTATCATTAATTACATTTATACAAAAATGTACGGAAAATGTTTCATCATCGATTATTTTAAACAAAAATTTTAGCAAAGTGCATTAGTGTGCCCTACGCTCCATGCAAAAATAAATAACAAATGAATCATATGACTCTCAGAATGTGTCTAGTAGGTGAGCCTCAAATGAATCATGTGACTCTCAGAATGTGTCTAGTAGGTGAGCCGAAAGGGGGGCTGAAATAACACAAACGGCAATAACGCAAAATTGAGATATAACAACGAAATTTGGTATGTAGGTTTCCCTTTAACCAGGGTAGGTTGGTATTGAAAATGGGCGAAATCTGATTGTAACCACGCTCACCTCCGAGATAAAGGTAATTTACAGAAACATGAAAACTGCTATAAATCAGTAGTTATTGAAACTAATTCACTCAAAATCGATTATTGCAAAAACCACTTAGCAGAAAATTAGATTATTGTAAAATTTTGGATTTTGGGCGTGGCACTTATGACCACAAATGTGTATCTCGGTAACCGATTCATCTAATTCAACCAAAATTTTTGCACATTATGACCAAGCAATTCGTTGAAAATTATTCAAATCGGACTAAAATTAGACGCCCTTCTCGTATCACGGTAAATTTCAAAAATACGAAAACTCCGTTATTTCAAAACCTGAGGACACTAATTTACTCCAAGTTGTTGTAGACTTTTAGAAATTGGGCGTGGCACCACCCACTTTATAACTACAAAGGTCTATCTAGGTTACCGCTTTAGCGATTTCTACCAAACTTGGTTCAATGACTTCATTAAAGTTTTGAACACATTGAAAACGAGGAGCTAAGGGCCACAGCTTCAAATTTATTATATTCATTATCTAAACACTTTGTCGATGAAGACATGATTTTTTTGAACGCGGCAGCGACATCATGAACCTTATCTGTCGCCGAAATAACAATATAGTTTAAAAAACTAAAACCTCCCTATTATAATTGCCATTCGTACTGTCATCAGGTATGTAACTTGAGAATAGAAATCGCTGCATCTTTTAGGCGCATCAATATTACATCCCGAGCTAATAAAAGGAGGGTAAAAATAGAAATACATAGACCTAATCTGGCTACAACCACAGCCGTCGCGAAGCCCGGTCGTCGCCAAAATAATTATCTACACGTACGAGTACGTGTTAAAATAATTTCACAGCTGTGGTCTGTAGCTCGTCGTTTTCATTGTGTTCGGGCTATAAGTCAGCATGATATCGAAAACGTTGAAATTTGAAACGACGATATTTGATACCTGCGCCGGGCATATACAATTTGTTTTCGCCCGAACTTATACTTCTTTACTTTTTTATTTATTTTTTTTATTTTGGTGTTATCGATGCCTCAAATACTTGATTACGAGATAATAGTTAACTTCGTTGCATAAATTGCATTGAAAACGGTCTGTTTTTAATACGATTGTAATATCGTTTTAAAAACTTTCAGATATTTCAAGTTTTTACTTTTCGATTCAATGAATTTTTTTTTAATCTGCTGCTGTATTTATCAGCTACGGTTTGTCACTTTAAAATTATTAAACTACAAAATTACGAATGCAAATTATTTGGACGGGATTATATATATGTAAGTAGTAACCCAATTTAGAGCCGGTTGTTCAACGCCCGGTTAACACAAATAGGAGTAGGTAGAAGCTCCTTTTAAATACAACGACTGCTTAATAGATCACATGTTATATGCATGATGCCGAAAACGTCGATAATGATAATTAACTGGGTGGTAGTGATAACCAGATATTGAACAATCGGCCCTTACTGCTTCGTTTTAAAACAAACAATTAATTTTTTATTTTTTTGGTGAGACAACCTAATGCTAATGCATACATACTTGGTGTCTTAAAATACAAAACAAAACATAATTGGTTTATTTCAAGATCCCTCATTAAGTAAATTATCTTTGTTGAATAAAGTTCTATAATTAATGACACCATAATAAAATTCTAGCCTCGATATGTTTTCATAACTACTCTGATGTTCATTAATTCCGTGCTGTTAGAAAGAACTTAAAATCATAAAAAGACTATTTTCCTACAATTTTTTTTAAATGCGATCATCTTCGAAGGTGAGTGATGGATTATGTATTTCTGATATATATGTATTTGTGTACGTTTACGTTTATTTATTAATGTGCTTTTTCTACAACGAAGTATTTCCCATGAAATTAATGTACAGACGAACACAAACAATCAAGAAAGATGCTGGGCCAAAATCTAATATGCTCCTAAACAAAAAAGTCTTTTAGTTGAAAAAAAATATATATTTCGGTTGTATTAATGCAGAAAGAATGCTAAAATATGCGATCTTACAAAGTATAACTAGTGTCCCGATTTTTCATATTTTTACCGTTTATGTCACTATTTCAGTGTTTTTTTTATTAATTTAAAGAGTCTCCCTGTACTCTGGCCCAACAACAATTTTTCTTACAAACGTGGCAGCACTTTCGTTATCACAAAGAACGTAGATTATAGGGGAGCCATAAACATAGGCAGCATCATTATTTTCTATGATCTTTGGCTATGTTTTATTTTGCCAAACTGGTACCCTCCCCATATTGCACTCTTGGCTGAGTTATTTTTAAGGTTTTTATAATTGTTTGTTAAGTTTTGTTTTTTTTCGTGAATTTAGCGCAATTTAAAAAATAATACTAATTTCCTCTAAAATTAATAGATATGAAAAATATAATTGTAGATCCAGTGACAAAAATATAAATAGGGAAGACACATTTTAGCATTCTACGGCTATTACTCTTTCGATTATGTAATTTTTATAATTTTTATGAAAAGTGTAGCCATTAGCGCACACAAGGGGTGGGTTTTGGGGTTCAAAAAGTGTGGCAATCGTGAAAAATCTTCATCTCTATCGAAAACCAGAAACCAGAAATCGAAAAAATTAACATAAAAGTGTAAAAATTTCATGGAATCAATAAATTTATTTTTACTGACTCTTTTTTTTAATTTTTTATTAGGTACTTTTGAAAGTTGAGCGCATCTTGGGTTTATAGAACTTTTTATTAAACAAGTAGTTTTTAAAGAAAGAACAAAACCGACTTCAATTCTCATATACAAATTTAGGAGTACCGTTAATTTCTTCGTGATCCAATCATCGGATCTAAACCAAATTACGGGACGACCCTTGAGGTACCATCTTTCCAATAAAGTAAATTTATTGAAATCGGTTCACGTGGTCCAAAGTTATGTATTCCGACGAATTGATAACCTCCCCTTTTTTGAAGTCGGTTAAAAATTTTTGAGTTCTGTCAATCTTATGTAAATAAAGTGCAGTTTATGAATTTTAAGACGTTTATTTATTTTTTTATTATTTTTATTATTTACATAAAACTTGCATAAATGTATTTTAAAGAGCCTATTGGGCCGTATGAATAAAAATAAGCAATTGCTTTTTCTCAAAATTTCAGTTCATTTACTCAATTTATTCAAACAAAATTGAAGTAAAAGGTATGAAATTTTAAGAAAAAGCAATTGCTTAGTTTTTATTCATACGGCCCATTATCTGAAGCGAATTTTCAGTATATTCCGGTGATATATCTTCAGAAATATAAAACCCCCCTAAAATATATTCCTGGGTGCGCCCCTGAGTGTAGTCCGTTATTTAACAAAAGACCATGCTAGTCAAAATTTCAAACGTTGTACATAAGTTAGCCAAGTTCGACAAAGAGTTATCAAAATTATGAGCTTTTCAATTAGAATTCTTAGAAACATTCCGGGTGTTCAGTTTTGTAGCCCATTCAATTCAAAGTGCCCATTTTAAGTAGCTAGGACTTACCGTTGATTTTAGGATTTTTTTTTTTGTGGAAGGTGTTGCTCATTTTCTGCTTACAAAAAAGATGTCGAACATCGAAAGCATCGTAAACGTCAAAATACAAGGCATCAGTCTCTTTTATTTCTAAACCGTACTAGAAAGATGTTCTAACTTTCGCAGCCTAGTAGATAATTAGCATCTTACCGTTGTTGCGCACATTTAGCATTACAATCTGCTGAGGTTTAAAAATAAAAGAGACTGATGCTTTATATTTTGACGTTTTCGAATGCACTCGTACCTTATGTGCATAGTTGCCAACTTGGTGCTTTAGTGCTTTTTTTCTGAACTAAAATTACTTCGAGATAATTGAAACCTGAAATAATTTGAAATATTTAAAGCTGTGGCAGCACTGAATTTACAAGAATCTACAAATTTAAATGGACTAAAATACAACCATGATTGATAAAAAGCTGAAGTTGCAAACCCACCTTGTTAAATTCTATTCGCGTTGAAAATGCTAGTCCGCAAGTAAGTTAAGTATTTATTTTTTTCTTTTCTAATTATTTGTACAAATTTTGTTTTTTTTTTACCACCTAAGTAAAACACATCGTTTCTTGGTGCTGAATCCAAATCTGGCCTCACAATTGCTCTAGCACTAGAATTTAGAGATATCCTAACCTCAAAGTGCCAAGAACACGGTTTTTAGCGATATTTGAGGTTATGTAATGAAAACATCAAATTATTTCCTCATTTCTAGTTAGGGCATCATTTTCGGTTGTTGCGATTCGATTTTTCTTTCTCGAGATATACCAGTTTTAATGTGCAGCATCCCTTGATTCAGAAAAATTTGGTGCGTTTAGTGTGGTGAAACGCTTTTTTTCCACATTTTCGGTGCTTTTTGAAAATCAAAAGAAGGCAACACTGCTTATATGGAAGAAAACGCGCGAACAAAAAAATTGCCAAAACTCAACGGTAAGTCCAAGCTACTTCGAACTTGTACTTTGAATTGAATGGGTATACTAAGAGCAATTGTAAAAAATCTGTTAAAAATCTTTAAAATTTTTATCAGCATTTGATAAAATTCAAAGTTTTGAAATTTTGATTCACATGTTTTTTTCATTTTCATAAAAGAGTAATAAACAATTTTTAAACAACGAAAAGTAGCCAAAACTTGCCAAAATGTTTCTTTACATTCCCACCACTACATATATTATGTGTAAATAAAGCCATATACATACCAAACTGGACAAAATGAAAAGAGAAGTCGATTTAACCATGTCTGTCTGTCCCTCCGTCTGTCCGTGANTATACATACCAAACTGGACAAAATGAAAAGAGAAGTCGATTTAACCATGTTTTGTCTGTCCCTCCGTCTGTCCGTGGACACGATGTAATTGTTGAAAGTTGGAATGTGAAGTAGAATTTCGGCATAAAATAAGACAATTATGAATTGTTTGAATGGGTGTGGCCCCACCCATTTACGATTAAATAAAAAACCTATTGAAAATGTGGCACCGCACACTTACGCTTGCATATGTGTACAGTTATTAACCTTGGCGAAAAAGAGAAATATGTTGAAAATTGTTGAAATGAGACAAAAATTGCACCCACTTATCATATAACGGCATATTACAGATATACGAAAACTTCGATATTCCAATAACAAAAGACGCCAATTTACCCCAACTCACAACAATCTCTTAACAAGAAATGAGATTACAGATTTTTGTAAAATGGGTATGGCACTCAAAGGTGAAAAACGATATTACTTAAATAAAAGCGCCGGATATATATATATAAAATTCGGTTTCGCCCAAACTTATACTTCTCTGAATCTGAGCCTTCCTCATCTATTCAACCCCGGCTAGGCTGACCCCAGGTATTTCCGCAGAACACTTTTCTGCGTAGAACTTCTATCGAAAAGTAGTCCCTAGCAAGTATTGTTTGGAAAAAACTGGTTTAAAGTATTTAGTACACTTGATGTGAAAGGTACCCGTGTTAGCTTTCCTGAGCCACTCCTCATTTGAGATTGTTTTAGGCCAAAAAAATCTGAGTATTGTTCTAAGAAATCGGTATACGAATACTTAGAGGCGTCTGGTTATTGCAATGGGGACTTTCGAAGTGGTGCAACCGTACATCAGTATGGATAGCATATTGGACTTGAAAAGCCTGATCTTAAAACTGCAACTCAACTTTTTGTTTCGATATAACGTGGTATCATAAAAAAAACTTAATTTATTCGGCAGTCAATGTCTTCGTTGACTAAGAAATGTAAAATTGCTCCTAGTCTCGAGTCTCTGCTCGGAGAAGGTCACGACATCACAAGCCAGCGCTGGCATACTTGAAACTTTGGTCCTTTTATAGTTGATCTTTAGGTCTGCCGCCTGAGTTCTCTGTGTAGCACGTTTCCCATTTTAGACAGATTAGAAAGGCGGACATATCGTGCCATTTCTGTGTTAACCACGAATCTACATTTTTGGGAAAGCTCATATTACCACTTAAAACGTATAAGCGTCCCATTATTTGAAAATAAACTAAACATTTAATGTGGGTGCTCACTAGTGTTAGTACAACCAGTCTTGTCGAACAACGCCGCGCACTTCAAAGGTCTCAGATAGCTTCTCGTTGTGAAGGACGTAGATTTAATAGCAGCGATGACTTTATCGGGTGCTCAAAGGCATTTTCTATGAACACAATCGAAAGCCTTTTCGAACTCGAAAAACATCAGATGGAACAGATCTGTGTAACGTTCCCTTTTCTAGATTTCAAGTTCATTTCCGTTTGGTCTCTCAGTTAACCTGATTGTGAGTACACATTTCCTTTCTGTATTGCATTTTTGATTTTAAAACTTTTTGTAAGCAAAAATCATAACCGACTTGAAGGCTCTTATACAAATTCAGAAGTACTGTTAGTTTACTCATGATTCAATAATCGAAACTTGACCAATTTCGAAAGTTATCGAAAGCGGTTTCCGTGGTCCAAAGTTATCCGGTAACACACATAAAAAACAATATTACAAAGAATTGATATCCTCCTCCTTTTTTTTAATTAATTCAAGAACTCGAAGCCTAATGGCATTTAGTAATATGGAAATGCCTTTTTTACTATTTCTTTCGTCTTAAGTAATATTCCTTTTAAATGTGAACCAAATCGGAACACAAACCCCGTAGGTTTCCAAATATCTCGACACCCACGCCGTCTAGCATTGCAATCATGCCCTGAGCTAAGTTTAAAGTCTCAAGTCTGTAGCTTATCGGGAAGTTGGTTAAAAGTTGATTGCAAGATTTGACCACACACAGGTGAAGCATAATAAAAGCTTGTAAAAGCTAATCAACATTAAAAAGTGGCGGTAAAAAAGTTAAGATAAAAAAGAAAATTAAAATATAATAATATAATGGATTGGCGTTTACACATATGTTAATGTTTGGCCCAAGGCGAATTTATATAAGGTGGTGTTGTTTCATCAACTGTGAGTAGCGTTTGATTGTCAAAATTTTGTATTTCGTTAGTGAGTGAGTGAAAACGTGAGAGTGTCGCCCTTTTTCATTCGGGGAAGAATAGCTGAAATTTGACAACGGCTCGCTAAAAGCATAAACAAAATTCAAGTAATAGTTGTATTTGTTCAATCGATACCACCTTATATGTATTCGCCTTGGTTTGGCCGAGCTTCTCCTCCAAATTGTGGCGTGCGCCTTGAAGTTGGCACACAAAGCAGTTTTACGCCGTCTCCGAACGGCGATTGTATTTTAATGAGAAGCTATTTTTCATGGCACAAATACACTCGGAGGTTTGCCATTGCCTGCCGAGGGACAACCGCTGCTAAGAAAAAACCTCTTTTCTACTTTTTTTGCGATGTTGCTTTCACCAGGGCTTGAACCCAGGCACAGCGGAGTGGAAGCGCGCACTGCTTACACCACAGCGGCCAATATGTATAAGTTTTCATAAAAATTGGACTTAGCAACTTTTCATTCTTAGCTAGCGATATATATACATACATACATATGTATGTACAAGTGTACATAAGAATTAAGGTAACTGAAGGGGTAAAAAAATATAGTTATTAAAATATATACAGTTATCAATAATTTACTTATGGAAAGATATCAAATGATCAAAATTTATCGAGTAATCGAAGTTTATTGTTATCGAAATAGATCGGGTTAACCACATATCATATAAATATGAAGAAATATTTACAAACAAATGTTGTATATCAGTGATTCCCAAAGTGGTCCAGGGAAGACTCGACGGGGGTCCACGGCGACGTGAACAAAATATGGGGTCCATGAGTTGTAAATGGGGTTCCACGAAAATTTATCTGGTTTCGATGTAAAGAACCAAAATGATTGCTTGATAGCCTTTTTATTTAACTTTAATTTGTTTTGAGTGGTGTATAGTGCCCTTGACGCACTGCTGCACTTACCGTCACTTTGTGTTTTCATAGGTGGAAGCCACCTGCAGACTAAAAAGAACCGGATGCTGGTATGACAATGAGTGAGGCGCGGCGAAAATTTCTGGCGGTAGAGATTTAAGCAGTTGTGTCTTTTCAATGCTACAGGATAGTACGCCACCATTACCTTTGTTGAAGAGACTCTATAATGTTGAGTTCAATGGTTTGATTCCATCACTGAGACCGGAATCACACTTTGTCGAATCTTCACTGATGGCTCCAAAACGGATTCTGGGTCATGATCTGGGGTCTTTTTCGAGGTTAATGGAGTTAAGCTTCACTTTTCTGTAGGGGAATATCTTCGGTATTCCAGCCGGAGGTAATTGCAATACTCAAAGCCATGAACTACGTGGTGGAACATAGGTGGAGGGGAAGGAGTTTACGTGACAGCAGTGATAACCAAGCTGCACTTAATTGACCAGCCCTCAATTTAAGTACTTCCAAAATAGTTCGGCGATGCAAGTGTCGACTAAAATATGATGGTTAACATAACGAGGTTGTTTTACTCTGGGTGGCAGGTCACTCTGGAGTACCTGGTTATGAGACACCTGATCATTTGGCCAGAGTTGCCTCAGCCCAGGTATTCCTCGGTCCGCAACCAGTTTTAGTACTCCCACCTTCGGCAATCGAAGCCACCATCAGAAACTGGGTTAATACTTCGCTCAGAAATGACTGAAGGCATCGAGGGGATGCAGGTGTGCAAAATTCATGTTGCCTTCAATCTCACACGGCCTATCAAATCTTTTACTCTAACTGAGCAGATGGCACGGCAGACAACTTACTGGACTGCTGACTGCTCACTTCACGTGCCACAAACACCTGACTGTGATAGGCGTAATAACAAGTCCATTTGCCCATCTTGCCTTGAAGAAGATGAGACCGTGGAACACTTTTAGTGCTTCTTGCTTGGTTGGTTATTTGCCATCGATTTATTTGAACTCGTTCTTTTCTCTATTGTCAGTTACTGAATTAAAAACTTGGCGTAAGAAGCTTAGCCGTTTTGATGTTTTAAGTTTTGTGTTTTAAAAATGTGATAAATATTTTTCGCCTCACTTTAAAACTCGGAGCGATAAAAATAAAAATGATGCCATTAACACAAATAAACTATTTTACATATACTCCACGTGGAAAGTCATGAGGGAGCCGAATATTTGATTAGTTTATGGCGAAGATAATGTAAATAACGCTAGCGCTCGTAGTGCTCTTAAAAATATAACTTCCGAGCGAGAACGTATTTTGATGTATTTACGAGCTCCATTCTTAAAACCTACAAGTGTTTACATTAATTTTGTAAACAGAACTCAAGAAAATATTTTACTTTTATTTTGGCCACTCTGAGTTTAGTTTTTGAATTCACCCGCGATGCAAATGTACATTGATAGATCTAAATTTCACATTCAATTTTTTTAAGAGCTTTGGGAATATTTAGAAATGTATCAGCAAGAGTTCCACCGAAACCAGAAAATCTTTGAAAGGTGTCTACGAGAAAAAAAAGTTTGGGAACCTCTGTTGTAGATTCTTTAATTTGAGTAGTGTTTCATTTGCTATTGATGTATTACTTCGCATATTCTTTTTCTACGTACTCGTTCGCGACTTGATTTTATTCAAATTATTAGATCTTATTCTCAATTGGCTAATTGTATTTACATCAGAATCTTCAAAAAAAAAAGCTATTGAAAACTATCTTTAAAACGTTTGCGTATGCCTGCAACACATGCACATGTGGTATAGAAATTACAATGGGTAGGAGCAGAAAGCGCAGCAGTTGAGCGCAACCGTTGCTAAAAAAATCAGTGATAGTAATGCGTCTTCTGAACGGCTTGATACATTATCTGTCAAATTCAAAACACAGAAAAATATTACGATCATCAAACACGCAACTGTTCAGTGGATCAGAAGTACAAAACAATGCGTTCAGAAGGTGCAATCGCAACAGTTACTGAGCTGTTGCGCCTTCTGAACGGCTTGATACATTATCTGTCAAATTCAAAACACAGAAAAATATTACGATCATCAAACACGCAACTGTTCAGTGGATCAGAAGTACAAAACAATGCGTTCAGAAGGTGCAATCGCAACAGTTACTGAGCTGTTGCGCCTTCTGAACGGCTTGATACATTATCTGTCAAATTCAAAACACAGAAAAATATTACGATCATCAAACACGCAACTGTTCAGTGGATCAGAAGTACAAAACAATGCGTTCAGAAGGTGCAATCGCAACAGTTACTGAGCTGTTGCGCCTTCTGAACGTGCCCAATATTAAAATTGTAGTTTGCCGTTGCTAGGTAGCAACTACAATAATTTGTTGACACACAGGGTTAGAACCAGTGTTGCCGCGAATCATTTTTAGCGGTAGCCAAATTCCGTTAAAAAAAGGGCTAAAAAAGAGCTAAAAAAAGTCGTTGTGGCTAAAAATGGTAGCTAAATTTTTTACTTACATATACATATATAAGTATACACGCAAACATTTTCAACAAGTAATGGTATAGAAAAACAATGAAGTCTGGAAAAAACCTAAGATTTTATCCAACCAAAAACCTTTTTGTATAAAAGGGGAAATATACGACACCAGCTTGCTGGCTCCATCAAGTGATTGTACGATCAGACTCGAAGCATATAACTTACCAGCATGCTGGTACAATATTTATTTCTTTACAAATGAGGTCGAGAAAAGATCGAAATGATTAGATCCAAAATTTCATAATTTTTCTACCATTTTGTTAAACATTGTTTTTTTCAAAACTGCAATATCGTGAACTTAATCTTCCACAAACACGGCTTTGACCCATATAGGGCAAGAAATTTCCGCCAAAATACTTTTTACTTAGAAAATTGAGCTAATTTCATCAAATCATTTCAATCATAAAATTTTCAAATAGTTTTTGAAGTCGCACCAGCAGCTGGTACAATCACACCACAAGAACATACACATATTAAGGGCCGTAAACTTATCTACTTTAAACTATAGTAGTATAAAAACGTAAGGAACATACAATACATATATGTATATTAGACTGCATCACCAAAAAAAGTTGCGGTTTTTCCGCCCGGATTATAAAATCTATTATATTTTAAGACGTCCACCAAAATATTTCGGAAAAATATTAAGATTTAAGCGAGCTGGACCGATTTGAAAATACCTACAAAAATGAAGTTTTTTATGAATAAAAATAGTTTCTTAAAATCTTTTTGATAAAAGTCCCCTCAGATGACAAATTAGATTAAGCTTAAAAAATCTGCATAAAAATCTTTAAAAATCTTTTCAACGCAATCGTAAGAATGGGATTTTTGATGCTGTTTTTTACTTTTTTCAAAGATTGGTTTACGAAAAACTTGAATAATTGCGCCAAAAATTTTCTGATGTAGACTTATGGGATCTCAGTAGAAAGGTATTTGCACTCTGTTTTTATTTCTGGCCAAAAAAACGAAATTCGTGTCCCATCTTGTTTTTTCGAATACCAACACAACTTAATTCAACTTTGAAAGAAGTTCGTTCATCCTACCTTTCTCTTCCATCCTTTGAATGAGTTTATTAGCAAAGAAATAAAAGGGAAAATACCTTTCCATTGACACCTCTTAAGTCTAAATCGGAAGAGTTTAGGTTCAGTTATTCAAGTTTTTCCTATACCAATCTTTGAAAAAAGTTAAAAAAAACAGCATCAAAAATCTCATCATTACGATTCCGTCCAAAAATTGTTTTCTTTTTTTTTTTAAATATTCTTATGCAAATATTTAAACTTAAACCGTTTCGTCATTTGAGGGGATTTTTTAATAAAAATCTTTAAGAAACTATTGTATTCATAAAAAACTCCATTTTTGGAGGTATTTTCAAATCGGTCCAGCTCACTTAAATCTTAATATTTTTCCGAAATATTTTGGTGGCCGTCTTAAAATATAATTGATTTTATAATTCCAATGGAAAAATAGTACCAATTTTTTTTTGTATGGGGAGTGATGCAGTCTAATGTATATATATCAGTCATTCTTAGTTTAAAAATTCATCTCTTACATAGATGAACAAAAAATTTTAGATCAAATTAAGCATATACAAGTTTTTCATGCCAAGTATGAATAAACTCTAAAAAAGGCTAAAAAAAGGGCTAGGGGCAATTTTAAATTTATGTGGCCAAAAAAAGTATGTGGTAGCTAAATCTAGCCACCAAAGGGCTAAAACGGCAACACTGGTTAGAACTATGGCAAGCTTAAATTGGAGTAAATGATATGAAAAATCGTTGCAGAAAATAAAGTTCCGTAGTAGATTTTTTAAAGGTCGTTCGTTTACTGGAGAACGTCATACACCAAAGAGAAATTTTTTTTTAGTTAAGTATGCAAAATGGCTGCAGATTCTTATTTTATGTTTGCCGAAAAATTCGTTACGCTATCCTCCATTGTGTCCCTGGAACTTTACCCTATTAGCCTTAGACTCTACAATCGGTCTTTAGCCAAAGTAAGGAACCAAATGGATTTATGATGACATAGTTATCATCTACTATTTCAAGCAAGTGTTGCATATTTTAGCGAAAGAGTGGAAAAAAGTATCTTTAAAATGACGTTTCAACTATTATTATCGTGGAAAAATCACGAAAGTTATGCCATTTCCCAGAAAGAATAGTAAATTTTAAATTTTCTGAAAACCGTAGTAAATCTTCTGCAACAACAAAATACACAGAAATTGTTTTTTATTTTTCTCTAATAAGCACAGCTACCTGTTTGATATGCCTTGAAGGAGAGCGTGTTTACATACGCTTTTTTGTATAAAGGATTTTATTACCTCAGAGGTGGTTCCATACTAATTTGGTTGAGATACGATCATTGGCTCATGAAGAAATTAACGGTACTCCTAAATTTTTATATGAGAATTGAAGTCGGTTATGTATTTTGCTTAAAAATTACTTGTTTTACATTTTGGACTCTGCTAATTAGTGTAGTTAAGTATGTTTTTGATTGACCGGATTAAGTGATTGAATTTTGTTTAAAAATAAGTACTTAACGATTTTGACACACAAAAAAAAATTTGAAAGGTATTTTTTTGCAGATGACGAGAGTTTTTATGGTTTCCAAAATGGCTGGTTGTTTGATTTTTTTTTATTTTTTTTTTGCTTTAAAGACGTAGACGAACGCGAATATGAAGACAAATACGAAAACGAAAGGAAGCCCAATAACAATCGAACGAGAATACAGGGACGATTCGAAGACAATTACGGAGGCGGAAACGAATACGAGGACGATGACGAACACTAGAACGAGGACGATTACGAGTGGAATACGAATATGAAGACGAATACGACGACAAAGTCATAAACGAACACACACGAAAACCAAGATGAACACGTAACCGAATGTGAAGACGAATACGAGGACGAATACGAAGATCAAAACGAACTAGAAATGAATCGAAGAAAGGGTAAATTTAGTGTTTTTTTAGGAATATTTATGTTTCAAATTTTGTTTTTCTTCGTGCTTTTCTTGTTTCTGCATCTTCCAGCACAGCTTTAGTGAGTTGATAGTTATTTTGAAAATGCTTCAGAAAATTGTCAGTCATTGCCAAACTTTAGTGCAAAAAATATGTTTAATAAACAATAGAAATCCAGTCGAATTTCTACAGTAAATGGCACTCCTAGTTTGTTTAATTATCCGAAGAGATGAATTGACCGCGGCTCCTCTAATTCAGCCCTTTTTACAGAGTTTTTAGTAAGCTTAGAAATTACTTTAAATACCTCGCAAATAAACGAAAAAAGCAACAAAATGATANATGAAGAAATTAACGGTACTCCTAAATTTTTATATGAGAATTGAAGTCGGTTATGTATTTTGCTTAAAAATTACTTGTTTTACATTTTGGACTCTGCTAATTAGTGTAGTTAAGTATGTTTTTGATTGACCGGATTAAGTGATTGAATTTTGTTTAAAAATAAGTACTTATATTATCCGTGTTGGTNCACAGCTTTAGTGAGTTGATAGTTATTTTGAAAATGCTTCAGAAAATTGTCAGTCATTGCCAAACTTTAGTGCAAAAAATATGTTTAATAAACAATAGAAATCCAGTCGAATTTCTACAGTAAATGGCACTCCGAATTATCCGAATTATATTAATTATCCGAAGAGATGAATTGACCGCGGCTCCTCTAATTCCGCCCTTTTTACAGAGTTTTTAGTAAGCTTAGAAATTACTTTAAATACCTCGCAAATAAACGAAAAAAGCAACAAAATGATGTAAGGACATATTTATGTTTGTATCAGAAAAAAACATGTTTAGTACTTGTCCTTGAACGTTAAAGTTTTTAATATGTTTAAAGAGCAGTGCGCTCGAATACAGGGAAATTAATGCAAATTATTTCCAATTATATTTTACGAGTAAAAACAAATTTTTCAAGTCAACTAGATACTTTTTTAATTGCTTTCTATGAAATGCCTAATTGCAAATAAGATTTTTCTTATCACACAGACATTTTTTTCTTAGCTAATTTCCCAATGCTTGGTGCTAGTATACAGCTGTATAATTGTGCCTACAACTGATTACATACGCAGGCATTGCTTTAAAAACACGCGACATATCGTCGGTGATACTGCAAAACGGTCTATGTCTATTAATACCCTTGACTCTTAGTTGGTCTCTTACTTGCACCGGAATGCATCTGCAAATCGTTATACCCTAGCAAACGAATGACAAAAACTGTCTACCTTTGGCAGATGAACGATTGCTAGAATCGATCAGATAGAGATAACAGATCAATTAAGCACCCGAGGTAATAACTGACATAGAACGTTTTGCAGTATCACCGACGATATGTACATAGATAAGAAAGCACGTTGCACTTCTTTTGTTTTGCTCCATTTTTATTACACCAAATACGTACTTAGTTTCTGTATTTAATGGGTTCCTTTGACATCCCGGCTTACGTTGGAATTAGCAACAATAAAGGCGAAATTTATGCAAGTTAGCTTGTGAATAATGTAAGCATTTCAGTATATAAATGGATGGTCATTGCGAAAGCCGCACGTATAACATTTTTGCGCTTATGAACTTCACTTACAACTTCTAAAATAATTCCAGACAATGAGAGTCTGCCCACTGCTGGTGAGTATCACTGCAATAAGTGCCTGCTTTGCAGCAGAAATACCGCTAGATGGCGCTCATGCAATAGACGTATCCTTGCCCGATCTGCTTCAATCGGCTGGCGACATCGCGACTGGGTTGGTGGATGCATTTGGAAATCAATTGACACCTAGTTATTTCTTCAATTTTGTTGGCAACCTTGTGCTTGGATTTCCAATTCAATTCGCCTCATTAATAACAAGTACCATATGTAAGTAAAGAGGTTTCGTGTATTTTTGAGAGACACTATTTAAATACTTTTACTATTTCATTTCAGGTGCTGCCGTTTTAACTGAAGATGGCATTAATCCGGATCCAGCTGACGTTCCCAGCACGGACGATATCTCTATTCAATTGCGCACAGCTTGTGATATAAAGACATACCGACTGAAAGATTTGGCAACCATAGTGGATGACCCTGACTTTGATGCTAGCAAGCGAGTTGTTATAGCTGCCTCCGGCTGGCTAACAAATGCCAACAAGTCTGATGATGTGCTTGAAGGTCTGGGGAAAGCTTACCGCTGTCGTGGTGATACAAATTTCTTGGTAATCCGAAAAGTTTATAAGAAAATTTCGTTCTCTGACTTCCTTTTATACGCTTGCGTTGACAGGGCATTGATGTTGGTCGTTACATTGAAACACTTTACACTTGGTCATCTTTAAACACAAAAAACATAGGCGAACAAGTTGCAAATGCTTTGGTTGATTTAACCAAAGTTGTGCCACTCGAAAACTTCCACCTGATGGGTCACAGCTTGGGCGCACAAATTGTTGGTGAAACAGCTAGAAAATTTAAACGCTTAACCGGCAAACAAATACCACGTGTCACTGGTTTCGATCCTGCCGGGCCATGCTTCAATTATGGTCAAAAGCTAATTACACTTTCGACAGGCGATGCCGATTATGTCGACATTATTCACACCGATCCTGGTATAGCCGCCCAGCCTCGGGCTACGGGTGATTCGGATTTCTTTGTAGGAGGTCGTTTTCCCATACAAAATGGCTGCTTGGAGCCAGTTTGTTCCCATCAACGTTCTTGGCAGTACTATGTGGAGTCTGTGTATCCGGGTAATGAGTACAATTTTCCTTCTAAGCGTTGTGATTCGCTGCTGCATTTAGAGCAAGGGCGTTGTGTTGGTAAAGACTATCCTATGGGTTATGCTGTGCCGAAAAACTTGAAGGGTTTATTTGTCTTGAAGGTTAATCCTTCAGAACCATATGGAACGAATTCTTCATCCAGTTACACAAGTCCAAGTTCGGAGTGCGGCAGTTGTGAGTCTATTGGTTTTTCCAACTAGTTGGAATTAAATCAAGATTCCTCATATTATATGCATATGTACGATTAGTCTATCTAAAAAGCTTTTATTTTTTATTCATTCTGGAAATGTTTCAAATATGTACTTTTAAATTTGAGCAAATTGTTAAAATGTTTAGGTTGCAAATGAATTTTTAAGAAAACTTGAATTCAAATAACACCGCACAACCGCATTTTCTGATAATAAAATAGGTTATGTTATCTACATGATACTAGCTTAATTAATGGTATAAAGTTTTTGAAAATCAATATTTTTCGGTCGAAAAGCTGTGGTTCTATTCAGGAAACTTCCAACATTAATATCCAATCGTTTATTTAACAATCTTTTAATATTAAAGATTTTTCATTGGTCCCCCATTGCATTTTCTGGGGGTTTTGGAGGACCTATAAAATATAGTTTCGATGAAAAAGTGGTTAAAGAAACAATTGGGTATTATTACTGGAAATCTCCTGAAGATAAGAAAGGTTTTCCCATCGAAAAATATTGATTTTCAAAAATTCTACACCATTTCTACGAAAAGTAGTTTTTCACCACATAAAAGACATGGGAAACTTTGAGCACTTTGAGCAGTCCCTAAATTTTTTATATTTCAAATTAAAAAGTAGGGGTATATTTTTTCGGTATATAAGAATCCTAGGGGGTGGCGGCATTAAAAATCCGACCTTACTTTTGCACATACATTTTTGGACCAGTTTAATGTACATATGTATATTATAAAAAATTCTCTGTGCCAATACTTTTTCGCGCCAGTGGGGTAATCTAATTTTAGAGAGCAGTTGTGAATGTTTCAACAATAGTCAACCATCATGTGTACGTTTCAGGCCTTGATAGCGTTCCTCCATAGTACGAAGATGAAAGCTATAAGTCGTGAAAAAGAGCTGCCAGAAAACAAATGAGGGTATCAGCATAGAGTAGAAACAGCGACGTCAAATGAGTAAACATCTTCTGTCATAAGTCATTCATCAGGCCATAAGTGCAATTTTATTGGCCAGTGTAATTGATACAGTTGCTAGATCGTCAGTACTTAACTCGTCGGTTTCCCAAAATTTCTTACGCCACACAGTGCGGCCGAAATCCAAAAGTGCGGCCAAAATTGGAAAAAAAAAACAGTTTCTAGGCAGAGCTTTTTCATCAATATGATGGCTAAAGGAATCCTCTAAGAAGCGAAACCCGTTCACAGTAACGGCCTGTGCCCCAAGTCCCCTCTTTATTTTCAGTCGGCATGCGGTCTTCGCCCAAGCATAACATTATGGTAGATTCAAAGGGATAAGTTATAAACGTGTAAAAATACTTTGAGTAAAGGCAATCCAACAAAACTAAATGGAATCTATGTATGTACGTCTGAAGGCTAGTAAAATACGTAAAAAGTTTGTGAATAGCAACATGGTAACCAAAATATATTCAACAAAGTGTGATTGAATTTGACATTGCTTTCAGAAGAACCATCCTATAAAGTCAAAATGAAAAAATTTTGTATTAATTTTGAATCGCCTCTTTATATTTTTTGGCATAATAGAGAGCCTACCTCAGTTGTCCATCACACCTTGTTTAATACACATTGATTGTAAAAGATATATTTTTTAAGTAGAAATATAATAGTATTTTTTTTAAACAAAATTTGGGATGTTAAATGAAACAATGATAGCACGATGTCCGATGATGCCTATAATTCTACTGGAGGTTACTTAGAAAAGTACCAGCTACTGAAGAAAATAAAATTCAGTTGCCTAAATCTGCCACTGAAATTTTAATGTACTTTTTTTAACAAGCTTATACATTTAACTTCACCTATATGTAAAAATGTCGAACCTTTTAACTAGATTTCGCATAGAGATTTTGAGTGTGCAGTTTGGTTATAATAAAGTGCAAGTTTGAAGTAGTAGTGAATTTTCTTGTGGTAGTCGTTGACGGGTATCTATTTTACACCTATGGGCACGGTTGCCACTTTGGTACAATTGTACCAAATATGGGCCTTTTTTCTCCGTTTAGGCCTTTGGGCCTTTTTCGTTTGTTTTGGGTCTTTTTCGTTTGTGTTGGGCCTTTTTGAAGTAACAATGGCTATCCGTTCGTTTGGCGTTGGCGACAGCTATCCGCTTTTCTGTAAATGTTTAAAAGTTTTGTTCGCTCTATATACATATGTATGTAAATTAGGATAGTCAAATTCCGAAGAAAATTGGCTTTTCAGAATTTCCTCGCCGCCAAAAGAATGGGCTCTAATAGAATAGTACTTACTAAGGCGATTACGTTTTCATTAAACTTTATCTAACCCCTAACACGATAGGTATATTTTCTATACACCACTTACATATATGTACTTTAGACTGCATCACCAAAAAAAGCTGCGGTTTTTCCCAATTTATTATATTTTAAGACGTCTACAAAAATATTTCGGAAAAGTATTAAGATTTAAGCGAGCTGGACAGATTTTAAAATACCTCCAAAAAAGGAGTTTTTTATGAATATAAATAGTTTCTTAAAGAACTTTTTAAAAAAAGTCCCCTCAGATGACAAAACAGATTAGGCTTAAAAAATCTGCATAAAAATACTTAAAAATCTTTTCAACGGAATCGTGATAATGAGATTTTTGATGCTGTTTTTTACTTTTTTAAAGATTGATTTACGAAAAACTTAAATAACTGGGCCAAAACTATTTTAATTTAGACTTATGGGATCTCGTTAGAAAGGCATTTTACCACTTTTTTTATATACATATGTGCAAAAAAGTCATTCGTGTCCCAATTTTTTTTTCAAATACTGACACATCTTAGTTCAACTTTGAATGATGTTCGTTCATCCTACCTTTCTTTTTCATCCTTCGAATGAGCTTATTAGCAAAGAAATAAAAAGGGTGAGAAAATACCTTTCCAATGATACCTCACAAGTTTAAATCGGAGCAGTTTATGCTTAATTATTCAAGTTTATCTTATACCAATCTTTGAAAAAAGTTAACAAACCGCATCAAAAATCTCATTATTACGATTCAGTTGGAATTTTTTTTTTTTATGTAAATTTTTTAAGTTTAAACCGTTTTGTCATTTGAGGACATTTTTTCAAAAAACATCTTTAAGAAATTATTTTTATTCATAAAAACTGCATTTTTGGAAGTATTTTCAAATCGGTCCAGCTCGCTTAAATCTTAATATTTTTCCGAAATATTTTGGTGGACGTCTTAAAATATAATAGGTTTTATAATTTCAATGGGAAAACAGTACAGATTTTTTTTTGTATGGGGAGTGATGCAGTCTAATGTACATATGTAGGTGTTACCGCTACCACCTCTGTAGGTGGGCGTTGTATGCCTAAAGCAATCGGCATAATCAACACAGCGGAACATTCATTCATTGATGCAATCGCAGAGCAACTAACCTATTTCTCTTGTGGATTTTCGCGATGCATCAGAGCAGGAGCTACAATGTATAAAATGTTTACAAATAATTATATGAAAATGTATTAGCGATTATATTCATGTTTAATTAGCAGCATTACGTGCTCAAAAAGGTATTTATAAAAAACTATGGAGTGCAAAAGCAAAGTGAGGAAAAAGGCTGTGAATTTAAGAGAAGTTTTGTTGAAAATACAATACAAAGTGGTTACTTTTACATGATTTGTATCGGATGCACGCGTGTAGTACAATTCGATCAATTATTTCCCCGATCTTGCGAAATTCAACCGACTTGAACAAGTTCAGTTAATCGATCGCTTTTTTAATTAGGAGAAAAGTTTTACTTAATGCCCCCTAACCCCTGAGAAAGTCATTAGTCCTGCAATTTAAGATTTAAGTCTGGCATTAACAACACAAATTTTTAAGATTTTTTCCAGGAGAAGATAATTTTATATTACTTAATTGAAATAAGTATTTTGTATTGCAACGTGCACACATACATATATATGTATACTTCAATAGTAGTTTTAATTAGGGCTGTGCATTTATTCGATTACTCGAGCAAGTTGGTTAATCAATTATTCGGTTAATCAATTACTCGAGTAATCAAGATTTCGATTACTCAAAACAATGATTAATCGAGTTACTTGAAATATGATTACTCAAAAAAAATTATTTTGCTCGTTAATAGAGTTTGCTTTGGAAATTGCTTATTTTCTTTTTTACATTCTGTATATGAAAAAAATTTTTTGTTTTAATTTTTGAAAACAGAAACGTTCACCCTCATTGCGAGAGTGGTGTCGTATGCAAGTCGTTTTTCGAGAGTCGAATCGTATCGAAAATTTCACGTCATTGCCTAAAATTTCCACTCGCCTAGTGTATTAAAACGGAAAAACTTGGCAGCACTGTATAGTTTTCGACAAATTTCGTCGTTTACTTTTTTCAGCACGACAGTAAACAATGCCAATGTTGTCGAGTCGTACAATTTACCCTAATTTACGACTTACGCAATGAGGCTGGTGGTTTTCAAAATATCGAGGAACTTTAACTACTTTATATATATGTAAAGAGTTGAAATGTTGACTACTCATTTTACTCGAAATGTTGATTAATCATAAAGCATTTTACTCAAATATTTTTGTTTTTGGTTAATCAAAAATCTTGATTACTCGAGTAACTGAACTTTTGAGTAATCATAATTTCCAATTAATCGAATAATTGAGTTATTTACTTTATGATTAATTAAAATTTTGAGTAATCAATTAATCCCCAGCCCTAGTTTTAATATATACAATTGTTAAACAAAAATGTTGGTGAAACTTGTTGATCTACTTCGGAGATATGTATTTGCGCTACATATTTAACTTTGGGTGAAAATTTCTCAACTGGACCTCGGATTTCAGTCAAGTTCGAATTTTTGCGTGAAAATTTGTGGGTAGAGGGGTTTATAAATGTGAAAGGGATTCTGAGAATTTTTTTGGAAAATTCAAATTTTTAAAGTTTTCATAAGCAAATATATTTTTAAGCAGTCTTTTTTTTCAAAACTCATTTGCTATTAAAGTATTTGACGAAAGTTGATGAATTTTTTTTGTAAGCGTAGTGAAATGGAGCATATTGGAGCATTAAAAAACAAAATATTTTTATAAGTAAAAAAAATGCTTGAAATTTAAACATTATAAATATTCAAGTTGCATTAAAAATATGTTCTCCATGAGAGTTTTCCATTTCGTTTAAATTTTCGAAAACTGCATTTATTGAAGAAAATATTTGTAAAAAAAAATTGTTAAATCTTTTCTGTTTATTACTTACAGCAACATTTGTCACAGCGCGCACGCATTAACCTAATGCTTAACCTAATGATGCCTTAAAAATACCATAAATGCCATCATTAGCCGTCATCGATCGCCACTTCTCGCTCGCTATGTTTGAGTTCCGGTCGCTTAAAGAAGAATTTTGGCATGTGAAAGCAACAACAAAGTTAGCTAGCACGGATAGACGATAGCGAGTTTGGTTGTACCTCATTGAGTTCGTTCGTTTCGCCACTCGCTAACTGAATAGCTCCTGTACGCGCTTTCTAGTGAACACGTTGCGCGCATAGGCGGTGAGCGTGCATGGTTCACGATGCGTGCGCGCTGTGACAAATGTTGCTGTAAGTAATAAACAGAAAAAATCTAACAAATCTTTTTTTTAGAGATATTTTCTTCAATAAATACAGTTTTCGAAAATATAAACGAAATGGAAAACACTCATTAATGCAACTTGAATATTTATAATGCTTAAATTTCAAATTTTTTTTTTTCTAAATTAAAAAAATATTTTTTTTTAAAGCTCTAATGTCCCTACGCTTACAAAAAAAAATTCATGATATACTTTAAGAGAAAATGAGTTTTGAAAAAAAGATTGCTTAAAAATATATTTGCTTATAAAAGCTTTAAAAATTAAAAACTTTCAAAAAAGTCCTCAGAATCCCTTTCCCATCTATAAACCTCTCTACTCACAAATTTTCATGCGAAAATTCCAACTTGACTGAAATCCGAGGTCCAGTTGAAAAATTCACCCTTTGCGGTGAAGGTGGCAAAGGTTAAGCTTAAGATTAAGGAGAAGAATGTGAAGATTGAATACTAAAATAAAAAGGAAGATG